>NW_023493715.1:75000-222500 GCF_013265735.2 Oncorhynchus mykiss | reverse complement strand
AAAAAGATGAGAGAGGCCTGTAATTTTCATCATAGGTACATAGCAACAGCCCCAAATCATCACTGCTCGAGAGGAGATCTGCATGGAGGAATGGGCTAAAATACCAGCAACAGTGTGTGAAAACCTTGTGAAGACTTACAGAAAACGTTTGACCTCTGTCATTGCCAACAAAGGGTCATATAACAAAGTATTGAGATAAACTTTAGTTTTTGACCAAATACTTATTTTCCACCATAATTTGCAAATAAATTCATTAAAAATCCTACAATGTGATTTTCTGGATTTTTTTTCTCATTTTGTCTGTCATAGTTGAAGTGTACCTATGATGAAAATTACAGGCCTCTCTCATCTTTTTAAGTGGGAGAACTTGCACAATTGGTGACTGACTAAATACTTTTTTCCCCCACTGTATACATAGTGAGTGAGTGAGTGAGTGAGTGAGTGAGTGAGTGTGTGTGAGTGTGTGTGTGTGTGTGTGAGAGTGACTATGTGTGTGAGTGAGTGAGTGTCTGTGAGTGTGAGTGTGTGTGTGTGAGAGTGACTATGTGTGTGAGTGAGTGAGTGTCTGTGAGTGTCTGTGAGTGTCTGTGAGTGTGTGTGTGTGTGTGTGTGTGTGTGTGTGTGTGTGTGTGAGTGAGTGTGTGTGTGAGTGAGTGAGTGTCTGTGAGTGTGGGTGTGTGTGTGTGTGTGTGTGTGTGTGTGTGTGTGTGTGTGTGTGTGTGTGTGTGTGTGTGTGTGTGTGTGTGTGAGTGTGTGAGTGTGTGAGTGAGTGAGTGAGTGAGTGAGTGAGTGAGTGAGTGAGTGAGTGTGTGTGTGTGTGTGAGAGTGACTATGTGTGTGAGTGAGTGAGTGTCTGTGAGTGTGTGTGTGTGTGTGTGTGTGTGTGACTGTGTGTCTGTGTGAGTGTGTACCTGCAGCTGCTCTCTCAGTCTCTGGTTCATGTCTCTGGTCTCCTGCACTTCCCTCCGCAGCCTGTCAATCTCGCTGTCGTCATGGTGACCCTCTGCTGGCCCCGCCTTCCTCTCCACCTACAACAGGAAGTTAGCTCACTCAAACAGGGCATGATTCAACTGTCTTGTTAGTTTAAGGGTTTGAATTTAAAAAAAAAAATATATTTCCCACCTCCTAACTGCCCCCCCCCTAGACATCTCAGATCAATAGTGAGGTTTGATCAGACCCCCCCAGACATCTCAGATCAATAGTGAGGTTAGATCAGACCCCCCCCCCCCCCCCCAGACATCTCAGATCAATAGTGAGTTTAGATCAGATCCCCCAGACATCTCAGATCAGTAGTGAGGTTAGATCAGATCCCCCAGACATCTCAGATCAGTAGTGAGGTTAGAACAGACCCCTCCAGACATCTCAGATCAATAGTGAGGTTAGATCAGACCCCCCCCCAGACATCTCAGATCAATAGTGAGGTTAGATCAGATCCCCCCCCCCTAGACATCTCAGATCAATAGTGAGTTTAGATCAGATCCCCCCCCAGACATCTCAGATCAATAGTGAGGTTAGATCAGACCCCCCCCAGACATCTCAGATCAATAGTGAGTTTAGATCAGATCCCCCAGACATCTCAGATCAATAGTGAGGTTAGATCAGACCCCCCCCAGACATCTCAGATCAATAGTGAGGTTAGATCAGATCCCCCCCCAGACATCTCAGATCAATAGTGAGGTTAGATCAGACCCCCCCCAGACATCTCAGATCAATAGTGAGGTTAGATCAGATCCCCCCCCAGACATCTCAGATCAATAGTGAGTTTAGATCAGATCCCCCAGACATCTCAGATCAATAGTGAGGTTAGATCAGACCCCCCCCCCCCCCCCCCAGACATCTCAGATCAATAGTGAGGTTAGATCAGATCCCCCCCCAGACATCTCAGATCAATAGTGAGGTTAGATCAGAACCTCCCCTCCCCCAGACATCTCAGATCAATAGTGAGGTTAGAACAGACCCCTCCAGACATCTCAGATCAATAGTGAGGTTAGATCAGATCCCCCCCCCAGACATCTCAGATCAATAGTGAGGTTAGATCAGATCCCCCCCCCAGACATCTCAGATCAATAGTGAGGTTAGATCAGATCCCCCCCCCCTAGACATCTCAGATCAATAGTGAGTTTAGATCAGATCCCCCAGACATCTCAGATCAGTAGTGAGGTTAGATCAGATCCCCCAGACATCTCAGATCAATAGTGAGGTTAGATCAGATCCCCCCCCCCTAGACATCTCAGATCAATAGTGAGGTTAGATCAGATCCCCCCCCCCCAGACATCTCAGATCAATAGTGAGGTTAGAACAGACCCCCCCAGACATCTCAGATCAATAGTGAGGTTAGATCAGATCCCCCCAGACATCTCAGATCAATAGTGAGGTTAGATCAGATCCCCCCCCAGACATCTCAGATCAGTAGTGAGGTTAGAACAGACCCCCCCAGACATCTCAGATCAATAGTGAGGTTAGATCAGATCCCCCCCCCCAGACATCTCAGATCAATAGTGAGGTTAGATCAGACCCCCCCTCCAGACATCTCAGATCAGTAGTGAGGTTAGAACAGACCCCCCCAGACATCTCAGATCAGTAGTGAGGTTAGATCAGACCCCCCCCCCCCCCCCCAGACATCTCAGATCAATAGTGAGGTTTGAACAGATCCCCCCCCCCCAGACATCTCAGATCAATAGTGAGGTTTGATCAGATCCCCCCCCCAGACATCTCAGATCAATAGTGAGGTTAGATCAGACCCCCCCAGACATCTCAGATCAATAGTGAGGTTAGATCAGACCCCCCCCCCCCCCCCCAGACATCTCAGATCAATAGTGAGGTTTGAACAGATCCCCCCCCCCCCAGACATCTCAGATCAATAGTGAGGTTTGATCAGATCCCCCCCCCAGACATCTCAGATCAATAGTGAGGTTAGATCAGACCCCCCCCAGACATCTCAGATCAATAGTGAGGTTAGATCAGATCCCCCCCAGACATCTCAGATCAATATTGAGGTTAGATCAGATCCCCCCAGACATCTCAGATCAATAGTGAGGTTAGATCAGATCCCCCCCCAGACATCTCAGATCAGTAGTGAGGTTAGATCAGATCCCCCCCCCCTAGACATCTCAGATCAATAGTGAGGTTAGATCAGATCCCCCCCCCCTAGACATCTCAGATCAGTAGTGAGGTTAGAACAGACCCCCCCAGACATCTCAGATCAATAGTGAGGTTAGATCAGATCCCCCCCCCCAGACATCTCAGATCAATAGTGAGGTTAGATCAGATCCCCCCCCCCTAGACATCTCAGATCAATAGTGAGGTTAGATCAGACCCCCCCAGACATCTCAGATCAGTAGTGAGGTTAGAACAGATCCCCCCCCCCTAGACATCTCAGATCAATAGTGAGGTTAGATCAGACCCCCCTAGACATCTCAGATCAATAGTGAGGTTAGATCAGATCCCCCCCCCCTAGACATCTCAGATCAATAGTGAGGTTAGATCAGACCCCCCCAGACATCTCAGATCAATAGTGAGGTTTGATCAGATCCCCCCAGACATCTCAGATCAATAGTGAGGTTAGATCAGAACCTCCCCTCCCCCAGACATCTCAGATCAATAGTGAGGTTAGATCAGATCCCCCCCCAGACATCTCAGATCAGTAGTGAGGTTAGATCAGACCCCCCCCCCCCCTAGACATCTCAGATCAATAGTGAGTTTAGATCAGATCCCCCAGACATCTCAGATCAGTAGTGAGGTTAGATCAGATCCCCCAGACATCTCAGATCAGTAGTGAGGTTAGATCAGACCCCCCCAGACATCTCAGATCAATAGTGAGGTTAGATCAGATCCCCCCCCCCTAGACATCTCAGATCAATAGTGAGGTTAGATCAGATCCCCCCCCCCAGACATCTCAGATCAATAGTGAGGTTAGATCAGATCCCCCCCCCAGACATCTCAGATCAATAGTGAGGTTAGATCAGATCCCCCCCCAGACATCTCAGATCAATAGTGAGGTTAGATCAGATCCCCCCAGACATCTCAGATCAATAGTGAGGTTAGATCAGATCCCCCCCAGACATCTCAGATCAATAGTGAGGTTTGAACAGACCCCCCCCCCCCCCAGACATCTCAGATCAATAGTGAGGTTTGATCAGATCCCCCCAGACATCTCAGATCAATAGTGAGGTTTGATCAGATCCCCCCAGACATCTCAGATCAATAGTGAGGTTAGATCAGACCCCCCCAGACATCTCAGTAGATTACCTGTGATTGGTGATTGGCTAGTTGAGTAGATAATCTGTGATTGGCTAGTTGAGTAGATTACCTGTGATTGGTGATTGGCTAGTTGAGTAAATTACCTGTGATTGGTGATTGGCTGGTTGAGTAGATTACCTGTGATTGGTGATTGGCTAGTTGCGTAAATTACCTGTAATTGGTGATTGTCTAGTTGAGTTGATTACCTGTGATTGGTGATTGACTAGTTGAGTAGATTACCTGTGATTGGAGATCGGCTAGTTGAGTCTGCAGCTCCTGCTCTCTCTGGTTGCTCGTGGCAACAGCCGCATCAAGCTCCGCCTTAAGCTCCGCCCTCAGGCGCTCCTCACACTCTGACCTGGAGACACACACACACAATATGTAAAAATGTGTGACCACACTGCAGAATATAATTATGACACCCTGGCAACAATAGTGGGTCGGCAGGTAGTCTAGTGGTTAGAGTGTAGAGGAGGCAGGTAGTCTAGTGGTTAGAGTGTAGAGGAGGTAGGTAGTCTAGTGGTTAGAGTGTAGAGGAGGCAGGTAGACTAGTGGTTAGAGTGTAGAGGAGGCAGGTAGCCTAGTGGTTAGAGTGTAGAGGAGGCAGGTAGCCTAGTGGTTAGAGTGTAGAGGAGGCAGGTAGACTAGTGGTTAGAGTGTAGAGGAGGTAGGTAGTCTAGTGGTTAGAGTGTAGCGGAGGCAGGTAGCCTAGTGGTTAGAGTGTAGAGGAGGCAGGTAGTCTAGTGGTTAGAGTGTAGAGGAGGCAGGTAGTCTAGTGGTTAGAGTGTAGAGGAGGCAGGTAGTCTAGTGGTTAGAGTGTAGAGGAGGCAGGTAGCCTAGTGGTTAGAGTGTAGAGTAGGCAGGTAGCCTAGTGGTTAGAGTGTAGAGGAGGCAGGTAGCCTAGTGGTTAGAGTGTAGAGGAGGCAGGTAGTCTAGTGGTTAGAGTGTAGAGGAGGCAGGTAGCCTAGTGGTTAGAGTGTAGAGGAGGCAGGTAGCCTTGTGGTTAGAGTGTAGAGGAGGCAGGTAGCCTAGTGGTTAGAGTGTAGAGGAGGCAGGTAGTCTAGTGATTAGAGTGTAGAGGAGGTAGGTAGTCTAGTGGTTAGAGTGTAGAGGAGGCAGGTAGTCTAGTGGTTAGAGTGTAGAGGAGGTAGGTAGTCTAGTGGTTAGAGTGTAGAGGAGGTAGGTAGTCTAGTGGTTAGAGTGTAAAGGAGGCAGGTAGCCTAGTGGTTAGAGTGTAGAGGAGGCAGGTAACTTAGTGGTTCGAGGAGGCAGGTAGCCTAGTGGTTAGAGTGTAGAGGAGGCAGGTAGCCTAGTGGTGAGAGTGTAGAGGAGGCAGGTAGCCTAGTGGTTAGAGCGTTATGGTCAGTAATCGAAAGGTTGCCAGATCGAATCCCCTGAGCTGACAAGGTACAAATCTGTCGTTCTGCCCCTGAACAAGGCACCCACTGTTCCTAGGCCAGTTAACCCACTGTTCCTAGGCCAGTTAACCCACTGTTCCTAGGCCAGTTAACCCACTGTTCCTAGGCCAGTTAACCCACTGTTCCTAGGCCGTCATTGAAAATAAGAATTTGTTCTTAACTGACTTGTCTAGTTAAATAGATTAAAATACATTTAATAAAAACAAGGGCGCATCCAATTTGTTGAGATTGTTTTCCTTCTTCCGGTCCATCCACAAAGAAGCAAAACATTCTTAAATGTGATTTAAATTTGTCAAAACTATTGGAAAGCGTGTACAGAATTTACAAGATATGTTAATTTTATATTGAGGAAAATTATAGAAAAAAATTTAAACGTTTGTTTTCACGTAGCATAAGCACTCAGAAACAGACATTTGTTAGCATTAGCATTCTCATAGAGAATGACTGGCGGTGTTAGCTCGTTAGCTTCGTGGCACAACAGACTGCAAATATCCTGATGTTATCGTCATAAAACACTTCGGCACCGTTTCTGTCTCTTGTCACTGATAATCTGTGTCAAACAACATTGCTATTTCAAGCATTGATCTTTGATTGATAAGGGATACAGACTATAGATAACGACCATTAGATACAGTCTAATATGCTAACTAGCTAACACCGCCAGTCATTCTCTATGAGAATGCTAATGCTAATGAACGTAGGTCTCCAAGCGCTAATACTACGTGAAATACATCCGTACAGTTATGGATATAACTACTGTTCCCTGTAGGAGGAAACGTGGGTATAGCATACCATGGGCAGTCAACGACCAATCATATTCACCCGAAGAAAACTCAAAAACGCGTTGACTCCCCATATAATAAATGGAACGAACTACAAAAAATCTCTGAAACTGGAAACACTTATCTCCCTCACTAGCTTTAAGCACCAACTGTCAGAGCAGCTCACAGATTACTGCACCTGTACATAGCCCACCTATAATTTAGCCCAAACAACTACCTCTTTCCCAACTGTATTTAATTTATTTATTTATTTAGCTCCTTTGCACCCCATTATTTTTATTTCTACTTTGCACATTCTTCCACTGCAAATCTACCATTCCAGTGTTTTACTTGCTATATTGTATTTACTTTGCCACCATGGCCTTTTTTTGCCTTTACCTCCATTATCTCACCTCATTTGCTCACATCGTACATAGACTTGTTTATACTGTATTATTGACTGTATGTTTGTTTTACTCCATGTGTAACTCTGTGTTGTTGTATGTGTCGAACTGCTTTGCTTTATCTTGGCCAGGTCGCAATTGTAAATGAGAACTTGTTCTCAACTTGCCTACCTGGTTAAATAAATAAAAATATTATACTGAGAGACGGAAAGGGAACTTTATAATTCTTACCATAATTTTCCTCAACATAGAATTAACATATCTTTCCAATTCTGTGCACGTTATTCCATAGTTTTATCAAATTTCATTGATATTTAATTGACTTTTTGCTTGTCTGTGAATGGTCTGAAAGTAGGAAAAACAATGATGTTGGATCTAGGTTGAAGATCTAGGTTGAAAATCTAGCGTTGGAGATCTAGCGTTGGATCAGGAACTGGGTCATGTGGGCGAGGCATCATAAGGTGAATAGTGGTTTTGTCGTTATTTAAAGTTTTCCAACCTACCGGATTCTCTCGTCAGTGTTCTCTTGGTTGTGTTCTAGAACGTTTCTGTCAGTGTTCTCTTGGTTGTGTTCTAGAACGTTTCTGTCAGTGTTCTCTTGGTTGTGTTCTAGAACGTTTCTGTCAGTGTTCTCTTGGTTGTGTTCTAGAACGTTTCTGTCAGTGTTCTCTTGGTTGTGTTCTAGAACGTTTCTGTCAGTGTTCTCTTGGGTCTGTTGGTTGAGCTCTAGAACCTTCTCCTCCAGTCTCTGTTTGTCTGTTCTCAGACCTGTCATCTCCTTCTGGTAACTCTCTCTCTGTCGCTCCATCTCTTCCTGACACACACACACACACACACACACAAACACACACACACACACACCATCCATCACACACAGAGATTGAAAAAACAATCAACACTAATCTGTGATTTAGACACCAATTAAGTATGTGTGTGTGTGTGTGTGTGTGTGTCTCTGTGTTTGTGTGTCTCTGTGTGTGTGTGTGTGTGTGTGTGTGTGTACCTGTATGTGCTGTAGATCCTCTCGGAGGTGGGAACAGTGGATTCCGCAGGTGGGAGGAGTTTCAGAGGCCACACCCCCCTGACTTTGCTGCTGAATGACTCCTTCCAAACGCCAGATCTACACACACACACACAGACACACACACACAGAGACACACACACACAGACACACACACACACACACACACACACACACACACACACACACACACACACACACACACACACACACACACACACACACACACACACACACACACACACACACACACAGACACACACACACACGGTCAGAATGTTGTCAGTACAGTATGTTGTTTGTGTATTTAATGGAGAGTCTGAGTCCTTGATGGAAGTCAAGGCAAAGCCTCTCTCACCTGATTGGTTGCCTGCTGCAGCTGGTCTCTAAGCTCCTCCCTCTCAGTCTCCAGCCTTCGACACACCTCTTCACCACTCCTCCTGTCCTCCTGCACACGTACACACACCTGCTGACACACACACACACACACACACACACACACACACACACACACACACACACACATATGCAGTGGTTGTTTTTGAGGCCCTTCTGCAACAGTTTGTGTTAATGTCTTTCTGGTTCTGTCTGGGACCCAGTCAGACCAGCTGTCTGTAATGTCTGGTTCTGTCTGGGACCCAGTCAGACCAGCTGTCTGTAATGTCTGGTTCTGTCTGGGACCCAGTCAGACCAGCTGTCTGTAATGTCTGGTTCTGTCTGGGACCCAGTCAGACCAGCTGTCTGTAATGTCTGGTTCTGTCTGGGACCCAGTCAGACCAGCTGTCTGTAATGTCTGGTTCTGTCTGGGACCCAGTCAGACCAGCTGTCTGTAATGTCTGGTTCTGTCTGGGACCCAGTCAGACCAGCTGTCTGTAATGTCTGGTTCTGTCTGGACCCAGTCAGACCAGCTGTCTGTAATGTCTGGTTCTGTCTGGGACCCAGTCAGACCAGCTGTCTGTAATGTCTGGTTCTGTCTGGACCCAGTCAGACCAGCTGTCTGTAATGTCTGGTTCTGTCTGGACCCCAGTCAGACCAGCTGTCTGTAATGTCTGGTTCTGTCTGGGACCCAGTCAGACCAGCTGTCTGTAATGTCTGGTTCTGTCTGGGACCCAGTCAGACCAGCTGTCTGTAATGTCTGGTTCTGTCTGGGACCCAGTCAGACCAGCTGTCTGTAATGTCTGGTTCTGTCTGGGACCCAGTCAGACCAGCTGTCTGTAATGTCTGGTTCTGTCTGGACCCCAGTCAGACCAGCTGTCTGTAATGTCTGGTTCTGTCTGGACCCCAGTCAGACCAGCTGTCTGTAATGTCTGGTTCTGTCTGGGACCCAGTCAGACCAGCTGTCTGTAATGTCTGGTTCTGTCTGGGACCCAGTCAGACTAGCTGTCTGTAAAGTCTGGTTCTGTCTGGACCCCAGTCAGACTAGCTGTCTGTAATGTCTGGTTCTGTCTGGACCCCAGTCAGACCAGCTGTCTCCAGTGTGTGTTACCTCTTGGTTTGTCCTCAGTGCTTCCTGGGCGTTGTGGAGCTCAGCTGCATGTTTCCTCATCACCTCTTCTATCGCCTTCTTCACCTGCTCCTTCAATCTCCTCCTTTCCTCGTCCGCCTGCTCCTTCAATCTCCTCCTTTCCTCGTCCGCCTGCTCCTTCAATCTCCTCCTTTCCTCGTCCGCCTGCTCCTTCAATCTCTTCTTCTCCTGGTTCAGACTCTCTCTCTGCTCCTCCACTCGCTCCGTGTTTCCTTCCATCACTCTTCCTTTCACCTCTTCTATCTCTTTCTGCAGGCGTTCTCTCTCTTCTTCTCTCTCTTTCTGCAGTCTGTCTCTCTCTTCTTCTCTCTCTTTCTGCAGCCTGTCTCTCTCTTCTTCTCTCTCTTTCTGCATTTGTTCCTTTTCCACTTCTGCGTGTTTCCGTTCTCTCCGGAGCTCCTCTGACTGAGCCCTCACCATCTCAGAACGCAGACTAGCCAGGGCCTCCGCATGCTGGACACACACACACACACACATACATATACACACACACACAGACACACGGTCAGAATGTTGTCACGTTACAGGAATTCATTCAAAGTTGGTGTGTGTGTGTGTGTGTGTGTGTGTGTGTGTGTGTGTGTCTCTACCTGTCTGGCGTAGTCGTTGTTTCTCCCACTGCTCTGAATCTCCAGCTCTCTGTTCCTGCTCTGCAGTTTGTTCACCTGACCTTTCAACTCCTCCACGTTCACACACACACACCCCTCACACACACCACGACTCAGCAGCTCCTCTGACACACACACACACACACACACGGAATGCACAAATACGTTCACAGAAGGACATACACATTACATTACATTTTAAACTCCTTTCTTGAATGATTGATTAAATTATTGAATGGTTGATTGATTTATTGATTAATGGATTGAGTGATTGGTTGATTGATTTAATGATTAATGGATTGAGTGATTGGTTGATTGATTTATTGATTAATGGATTGAGTGATTGGTTGATTGATTGGTGTATTAATTGTTTGATTGATTGAATAATTGATTAATTGGTTGATTGATTCATAGATTGTTTTATGAATTATTTATGTATTAGTTGATTAATTGATTGATTGGTTGATTGGTTCATAGATTGTTTATAATGTATTTACGTATTAATTGATTGATTGATTCTTAGATAGTTTTATTAATGTATTTTTGCATTAATGTATTAATTGATTAATTGCTTGATTGGTTGATTGATTACCTGATTTGCTCTGCAGCTCCTCCTCCTGCAGCAGTAGTCTCTCTTTGGCCACGACTAACTCCTCCCATGCCCTCTTAGCCCCACCCTCTGCCCCCGAGACACGCCTCCTCCCCGACTCCAACTCCTCCTCCAGGTCCTAGAGAAAGAGAGATGGTAGGAAGTAGAGGGTGAGGTTCACACAGGGAAACAGGAAGTAGAGGGTGAGCTTCACACAGGGAAACCGGAAGTAGAGGGTGAGCTTCACACAGGGAAACAGGAAGTAGAGGGTGAGGTTAACACAGGGAAACAGGAAGTAGAGGGTGAGGTTCACACAGGGAAACAGGAAGTAGAGGGTGAGGTTAACACAGGGAAATAGGAAGTAGAGGGTGAGGTTCACACAGGGAAACAGGAAGTAGAGGGTGAGGTTCACACAGGGAAACAGGAGGTAGAAGGTGAGGTTCACACAGGGAAACAGGAAGTAGAGGGTGAGGTTCACACAGGGAAACAGGAAGTAGAGGGTGAGGTTCACACAGGGAAACAGGAAGTAGAAGGTGAGGTTCACACAGGGAAACAGGAAGTAGCAGGGCTAGAAGGATGGATACAAAGGAAACTGGCTATATAAAGACTAGGAATCACTCTCTATTCATTCAGGGTGTGTGTGTGTGTGGGGGGGGGGGGTGGCTTGACTATCACCGTGGGAACCAGGAGTCTTCAAAAGGATAGCAAAACAAGGGGGACATGTCGCAGGTCAAAACAAGGGGGACATGTCGCAGGTCAAAACAAGGGGGACATGTCGCAGGTCAAAACAAGGGGAACATGTCGCAGGTCAAAACAAGGGGGACATGTCGCAGGTCCCAACATGGAAAAATCCTATTTTAGGCTTTTGGGTTAGGTTTAGGGTCAGGGTTCGGGGTTAGGTTTAGGGCTAGGGTTAGGGGTTAGGTTTAGAGTTAGGGTTAGGGGTTAGGTTTATGTTTCGTTTTAGGGTTTGGGGTTAGGTTTAGGGCTAGGGTTAGGGGTTAGGTTTAGGGCTAGGGTTAGGGGTTAGGGTTAGGTTTAGGGCTAGGGTTAGGGGTTAGGTTTAGGGCTAGGGTTAGGGGTTAGGGTTAGGTTTAGGGCTAGGGTTAGGGGTTAGGGTTAGGTTTAGGGCTAGGGGTTAGGTTTAGGGCTAGGGTTAGGGTTAGGTTTAGGGTCAGGGTTCGGGGTTAGGGTTAGGGTTAGGGTTAGGTTTAGGGCTAGGGTTAGGGGTTAGGGTTAGGTTTAGGGCTAGGGTTAGGGGTTAGGGTTAGGTTTAGGGCTAGGGTTAGGGGTTAGGGTTAGGTTTAGGGTCAGGGTTCGGGGTTAGGTTTAGGATTACGGGTGAGGGAAAATATGATTTTGAAAGGGAATAAATGTTTTTGTTCCCCAAAATGATAGTAAAACCACAGTGTGAGTACCTGTATTCTGTCCTGTTAGGGTGAGTACCTGTATTCTGTTAGGGTTAGGGTGAGTACCTGTATTCTGTTAGGGTTAGGGTGAGTACCTGTATTCTGTCCTGTTAGGGTGAGTACATGTATTCTGTTAGGGTTAGGGTGAGTACCTGTATTCTGTTAGGGTTAGGGTGAGTACCTGTATTCTGTCCTGTTAGGGTGAGTACCTGTATTCTGTTAGGGTTAGGGTGAGTACCTGTATTCTGTCCTGTTAGGGTGAGTACCTGTATTCTGTCCTGTTAGGGTGAGTACCTGTATTCTGTCCTGTTAGGGTTAGGGTGAGTACCTGTATTCTGTCCTGTTAGGGTGAGTACCTGTATTCTGTCCTGTTAGGGTGAGTACCTGTATTCTGTCCTGTTAGGGTTAGGGTGAGTACCTGTATTCTGTCCTGTTAGGGTGAGTACCTGTATTCTGTCCTGTTAGGGTGAGTACCTGTATTCTGTCCTGTTAGGGTGAGTACCTGTATTCTGTCCTGTTAGGGTGAGTACCTGTATTCTGTCCTGTTAGGGTGAGTACCTGTATTCTGTCCTGTTAGGGTGAGTACCTGTATTCTGTCCTGTTAGGGTGAGTACCTGTATTCTGTTAGGGTTAGGGTGAGTACCTTTATTATGTCCTGTTAGGGTGAGTACCTGTATTCTGTCCTGTTAGGGTGAGTACCTGTATTCTGTCCTGTTAGGGTGAGTACCTGTATTCTGTCCTTTTAGGGTGAGTACCTGTATTCTGTCCTGTTAGGGTGAGTACCTGTATTCTGTCCTGTTAGGGTGAGTACCTGTATTCTGTCCTGTTAGGGTGAGTACCTGTATTCTGTCCTTTTAGGGTGAGTACCTGTATTCTGTCCTTTTAGGGTGAGTACCTGTATTCTGTCCTGTTAGGGTGAGTACCTGTATTCTGTCCTGTTAGGGTGAGTACCTGTATTCTGTCCTGTTAGGGTGAGTACCTGTATTCTGTCCTGTTAGGGTGAGTACCTGTATTCTGTCCTGTTAGGGTGAGTACCTGTATTCTGTCCTGTTAGGGTGAGTACCTGTATTCTGTCCTGTTAGGGTGAGTACCTGTATTCTGTTAGGGTTAGGGTGAGTACCTGTATTCTGTCCTGTTAGGGTTAGGGTGAGTACCTGTATTCTGTCCTGTTAGGGTGAGTACCTGTATTCTGTCCTGTTAGGGTGAGTACCTGTATTCTGTTAGGGTGAGTACCTGTATTCTGTCCTGTTAGGGTGAGTACCTGTTTTCTGTCCTGTTAGGGTGAGTACCTGTATTCTGTCCTGTTAGGGTGAGTACCTGTATTCTGTCCTGTTAGGGTGAGTACCTGTATTCTGTCCTGTTAGGGTGAGTACCTGTATTCTGTCCTGTAGTTTGGCAGCGTGTCTCTTGCTCTCGTTGAGTCGCTTCAGACTGTCCTCCAGCTCTCCCTCCGCCTTCCTCACTCTCTCTCTCAGTACTGTACTCATCCCTCTCTTCTCCTCCTCCTCTCTCTCCTCCCACTGCCGTCTCTCCTCCCTGCGCGCCTCCTCCATGCTCCTCTTCAACTCCTCCTTCTCCTCTGTCACCTCCTTCACCCTCGTCTCCCACTTCTCCCTCTCCTCTCTCACTGCTCTCTCCCTCTCCCACTCCTCCCTCTCCTCTCTCTCTGCTCTCTCCCTCTCCCACTTCTCCCTCTCCTCTCTCCCTGCTCTCTCCCTCTCTTCCTCCGCTCGCTCCTTCCCTTTCCTCAGAGTCTTCACCTCCTCCGAGAGGAGTCGCATTCTCTCCGTCTCCTCCTCCTTCCCTTTCCCTCGCTCCTCTTCTCCTTTCCTCCGTAGTTCGTCACATTGAACCTCCAGGCACTGCGCAGCCTCCCCAGCCGTCTCCAGCTCTCTCCCCAGTCGGAGACTCTCGTCGTGGGCCGTGTTGAGTTGGGCCTGGGTCTCCTGTCTCTCCAGCCCCAGAGCCTGGAGCTTTTCCTCATAGTCCCTCCTTAGCTCTGCCTCTACCCCACGATCCCTCTCCTCTGCCTGGACACGGTAGCTCTCAAATTCTACCTGAACCTGGAGGTGTAGAGACACACAGAGTTAATTAACCTGTGGTGATCCACACTGGAACAGACTGGGTAACAGACGGACAAGTTGGACGGACAGACGGGGTACCTGAGCTAGAGTTTCCTGCAGCTCTGAGAGGCGTGTCCTAAGCACTGCCGACTCCTCCCCCTCGGTACACGTCCCCGTGGTAACCTGCCTCAGCTCTTCCTGGTGGGCGTGGCTGACGGCCTGAAGGGCCGCCTCCTGCTCTTCGTTCTTAGTGTTCAGAGAATAGATCACCTGACGTTTTGATTAAAAGAGGGGAGGGCGGAGGTGAGACAAGAGGAAAGAGATTCATATTCAGGTTGATATCTATTGATATGTATTGAGTTGATCAATCAGTAGCCGTTATGTTTTAAACCACACGTTACAGGAAGTCATTCAGGATGTATACAGTTCATATTTTTTAATATATATATTTTTTAACCTTTATTTAACTAGGCAAGTCAGTTAAGAACAAATTCTTATTTTCAATGACGGCCTAAAAACAGTGGGTTAACTGCCTGTTCAGGGGCAGAACGACAGATTTGTACCTTGTCAGCTCGGGATATGAACTTGCAACCTTTCGGTTACTACTCCAAACACTAGGCTACCCTGCCGCCCCAGCTACAGTGTCCACCCAGTGTCATCATAGACTAGAACGGACCCAGACGACTCACTTACCCTCTGGAGCGGGGGGAGGTGTGTGTGTGTGTGTGTGTGTGTCTCTCTCTGTGTGTGTGTCTCTGTGTGTGTGTGTGTGTGTGTCTCTCTCTCTGTGTGTGTGTGTGTGTGTGTGTGTGTGTGTGTGTGTGTGTGTGTGTGTGTGTGTGTGTGTACAACCGAGGAGGGTTTTATGGTGACTCCTCTCTGTCTGCGGTGCACGGCTGGTACAGCACTGTCAGACATTCCCTGCGTGGCTTTAGTGAAGCCCTACCACCCAGCCTAGACGCTATTACCCAATAACTAACGTCCACTAACATGGACCCAAATACCATCTGTAGTATTAGGTCCAACTACCAGGCTCTCTGTCCTCTGTCCTTAATCAGTAGTTTAATCAGTAGTTTAACCAGTAGTTTAACCAGTAGTTTAACCAGTAGTTTAACCAGTAGTTTAACCAGTAGTTTAACCAGTAGTTTAATCAGTAGTTTAATCAGTAGTTTAACCAGTAGTTTAACCAGTAGTTTAATCAGTAGTTTAACCAGTAGTTTAACCAGTAGTTTAACCAGTAGTTTAACCAGTAGTTTAACCAGTAGTTTAATCAGTAGTTTAACCAGTAGTTTAACCAGTAGTTTAATCAGTAGTTTAACCAGTAGTTTAACCAGTAGTTTAACCAGCAGTTTAATCAGGAGTTTAATCAGTAGTTTAATCAGTAGTTTAACCAGTAGTTTAACCAGTAGTTTAACCAGTAGTTTAACCAGTAGTTTAATCAGTAGTTTAATCAGTAGTTTAACCAGTAGTTTAACCAGTAGTTTAATCAGTAGTTTAATCAGTAGTTTAACCAGTAGTTTAACCAGTAGTTTAATCAGTAGTTTAACCAGTAGTTTAACCAGTAGTTTAACCAGTAGTTTAATCAGTAGTTTAATCAGTAGTTTAATCAGTAGTTTAATCAGTAGTTTAATCAGTAGTTTAACCAGTAGTTTAATCAGGTGTGTGTAGGGTACTGGAGGAGTAGTTTAACCAGTAGTTTAATCAGTAGTTTAACCAGTAGTTTAACCAGCAGTTTAATCAGGAGTTTAATCAGTAGTTTAATCAGTAGTTTAACCAGTAGTTTAACCAGTAGTTTAACCAGTAGTTTAACCAGTAGTTTAATCAGTAGTTTAATCAGTAGTTTAACCAGTAGTTTAACCAGTAGTTTAATCAGTAGTTTAACCAGTAGTTTAACCAGTAGTTTAATCAGTAGTTTAACCAGTAGTTTAACCAGTAGTTTAACCAGTAGTTTAATCAGTAGTTTAATCAGTAGTTTAATCAGTAGTTTAATCAGTAGTTTAATCAGTAGTTTAATCAGTAGTTTAACCAGTAGTTTAATCAGGTGTGTGTAGGGTACTGGAGGAGTAGTTTAACCAGTAGTTTAATCAGTAGTTTAATCAGTAGTTTAATCAGTAGTTTAACCAGTAGTTTAACCAGTAGTTTAATCAGTAGTTTAACCAGTAGTTTAACCAGTAGTTTAATCAGTAGTTTAACCAGTAGTTTAATCAGTAGTTTAATCAGTAGTTTAACCAGTAGTTTAATCAGTAGTTTAATCAGTAGTTTAACCAGTAGTTTAATCAGTAGTTTAATCAGTAGTTTAATCAGTAGTTTAATCAGTAGTTTAATCAGTAGTTTAATCAGTAGTTTAATCAGTAGTTTAATCAGTAGTTTAACCAGTAGTTTAATCAGTAGTTTACCCAGTAGTTTAATCAGTAGTTTAATCAGTAGTTTAATCAGTAGTTTAACCAGTATTTTAATCAGGTGTGTGTAGGGTACTGGAGGAGTAGTTTAACCAGTAGTTTAACCAGTAGTTTAATCAGTAGTTTAATCAGTAGTTTAATCAGTAGTTTAATCAGTAGTTTAATCAGTAGTTTAATCAGTAGTTTAACCAGTAGTTTAATCAGGTGTGTGTAGGGTACTGGAGGAGTAGTTTAACCAGTAGTTTAATCAGTAGTTTAATCAGTAGTTTAATCAGTAGTTTAACCAGTAGTTTAACCAGTAGTTTAATCAGTAGTTTAACCAGTAGTTTAACCAGTAGTTTAATCAGTAGTTTAATCAGTAGTTTAACCAGTAGTTTAACCAGTAGTTTAATCAGTAGTTTAACCAGTAGTTTAACCAGTAGTTTAATCAGTAGTTTAATCAGTAGTTTAATCAGTAGTTTAACCAGTAGTTTAATCAGTAGTTTAATCAGTAGTTTAATCAGTAGTTTAACCAGTAGTTTAATCAGTAGTTTAATCAGTAGTTTAATCAGTAGTTTAATCAGGTGTGTGTAGGGTACTGGAGGAGTAGTTTAACCAGTAGTTTAATCAGTAGTTTAATCAGTAATTTAATCAGTAGTTTAACCAGTAGTTTAATCAGGTGTGTGTAGGGTACTGGAGGAGTAGTTTAACCAGTAGTTTAATCAGTAGTTTAATCAGTAGTTTAATCAGTAATTTAATCAGTAGTTTAATCAGTAGTTTAATCAGTAGTTTAATCAGTAGTTTAACCAGTAGTTTAATCAGTAGTTTAATCAGTAGTTTAACCAGTAGTTTAACCAGTAGTTTAATCAGTAGTTTAACCAGTAGTTTAACCAGTAGTTTAATCAGGTGTGTGTAGGGTACTGGAGGAGTAGTTTAACCAGTAGTTTAATCAGTAGTTTAATCAGTAATTTAATCAGTAGTTTAACCAGTAGTTTAATCAGGTGTGTGTAGGGTACTGGAGGAGTAGTTTAACCAGTAGTTTAATCAGTAGTTTAATCAGTAGTTTAATCAGTAATTTAATCAGTAGTTTAACCAGTAGTTTAATCAGTAGTTTAATCAGTAGTTTAATCAGTAGTTTAACCAGTAGTTTAATCAGTAGTTTAACCAGTAGTTTAACCAGTAGTTTAATCAGGTGTGTGTAGGGTACTGGAGGAGTAGTTTAACCAGTAGTTTAATCAGTAATTTAATCAGTAGTTTAATCAGTAGTTTAATCAGTAGTTTAACCAGTAGTTTAACCAGTAGTTTAACCAGTAGTTTAATCAGTAGTTTAACCAGTAGTTTAACCAGTAGTTTAATCAGTAGTTTAATCAGTAGTTTAATCAGTAGTTTAACCAGTAGTTTAACCAGTAGTTTAACCAGTAGTTTAATCAGTAGTTTAACCAGTAGTTTAATCAGGTGTGTGTAGGGTACTGGAGGAGTAGTTTAACCAGTAGTTTAATCAGTAGTTTAACCAGTAGTTTAACCAGTAGTTTAACCAGTAGTTTAATCAGGTGTGTGTAGGGTACTGGAGGAGTAGTTTAACCAGTAGTTTAACCAGTAGTTTAATCAGTAGTTTAACCAGTAGTTTAACCAGTAGTTTAACCAGTAGTTTAATCAGTAGTTTAACCAGTAGTTTAACCAGTAGTTTAATCAGTAGTTTAATCAGTAGTTTAACCAGTAGTTTAACCAGTAGTTTAACCAGTAGTTTAACCAGTAGTTTAACCAGTAGTTTAACCAGTAGTTTAATCAGGTGTGTGTAGGGTACTGGAGGACCAGAGTAACCTCTGTGTGTGTGTGTGTGGGGGGGGGGGGGGGGTCTTCCCTCCTCCCTTCCGTTTTCTACATAGTGCAGCATGCTAGTAGTTATCTTTAGACCTACCTCATGTCTGTCTGTCTGTCTGCCTGCCTGTCTGTCTGTCTGTCTGTCTGTCTGCCTGCCTGTCTCAAATAATAACACTATCAGCCAATAGAAACAGACCAACACCTTCTAATAACAACACTATCAACCAATAGAAACAGACCAACACCTTCTAATAGCAACACTATCAGCCAATAGAAACAGACCAACACCTTCTAATAGCAACACTATCAGCCAATAGAAACAGACCAACACCTTCTAATAACAACACTATCAGCCAATAGAAACAGACCAACACCTTCTAATAGTAACACTATCAGCCAATAGAAACAGACCAACACCTTCTAATAGTAACACTATCAGCCAATAGAAACAGACCAACACCTTCTAATAGCAACACTATCAGCCAATAGAAACAGACCAACACCTTCTAATAGCAACACTATCAGCCAATAGAAACAGACCAACACCTTCTAATAACAACACTATCAACCAATAGAAACATACCAACACCTTCTAATAACAACACTATCAGCCAATAGAAACAGACCAACACCTTCTAATAGTAACACTATCAGCCAATAGAAACAGACCAACACCTTCTAATAGTAACACTATCAGCCAATAGAAACAGACCAACACCTTCTAATAGCAACACTATCAACCAATAGAAACAGACCAACACCTTCTAATAGCAACACTATCAGCCAATAGAAACAGACCACCAGTGATTTGTTTCCTGCATCAGGAGAATGGATCACGACTCCCAGGCCTTTTAGAAGAGATCATTGGTTCTGAGGGATCAATGAAGGATCTATAGAGGTGTTATAATGGGTTCAGGAAGGCTTCATTAAGACTTTATAATGTATGTTTTTAGACAGACAGACAGGCAGACAGGCAGACAGACAGACAGACAGACAGACAGACAGACAGACAGACGGACAGACGGACAGACAGGCGGACAGACAGACAGACAGGCGAGCAAACAGGCAGACAGACAGACAGGCAGACAGGCAGGGCCAGCCTACCAGTGCTGATGAACATCAATTCTAATACACACAGACACAAACGCTGACCAGTCAAACTTCAGGCACCACTCACACACACACACACACACTGATTGTCATCTACACACAGAGTGAGTGGACGTGGGAAGATGGAGGAGCCATAACCACATTGTCATGAGTCTTACCAGCTGAGTTATCTATCTATCTATCTCTCTGTCCAGTCTTACCAGCTGAGTTATCTATCTATCTCTCTGTCCAGTCTTAACAGCTGAGTTATCTATCTATCTCTCTGTCCAGTCTTACCAGCTGAGTTATCTATCTCTCTGTCCAGTCTTACCTAGCTGAGTTATCTATCTATCTATCTCTCTGTCCAGTCTTACCAGCTGAGTTATCTATCTATCTCGCTGTCCAGTCTTAACAGCTGAGTTATCTATCTATCTCTCTGTCCAGTCTTACCTAGCTGAGTTATCTCTCTGTCCAGTCTTACCTAGCTGAGTTATCTTTATCTATCTCTCTGTCCAGTCTTACCTAGCTGAGCTATCTCTCTGTCCAGTCTTATCTAGCTGAGTTATCTTTATCTATCTCTCTGTCCAGTCTTACCTAGCTGAGCTATCTCTCTGTCCAGTCTTACCTAGCTGAGCTATCTCTCTATCCAGTCTTACCTAGCTGAGTTATCTCTCTGTCCAGTCTTATCTAGCTGAGTTATCTTTATCTATCTCTCTATCCAGTCTTACCTAGCTGAGTTATCTATCTCTCTGTCCAGTCTTACCTAGCTGAGTTATCTATCTCTCTGTCGAGTCTTACCTAGCTGAGTTATCTATCTCTCTGTCCAGTCTTACCTAGCTGAGTTATCTCTCTGTCCAGTCTTACCTAGCTGAGCTCTCTTTATCTATCTCTCTGTCCACTCTTACCTAGCTGAGTTATCTATCTCTCTGTCCAGTCTTACCTAGCTGAGCTATTTTTATCTATCTCTCTGTCCAGTCTTACCTAGCTGAGCTATCTCTCTGTCCAGTCTTACCTAGCTGAGCTATCTCTCTGTCCAGTCTTACCTAGCTGAGCTATTTTTATCTATCTCTCTATCCAGTCTTACCTAGCTGAGCTATCTCTCTGTCCAGTCTTACCTAGCTGAGCTATTTTTATCTATCTCTCTGTCCAGTCTTACCTAGCTGAGCTATCTCCCTGTCCCGTCTTACCTAGCTGAGCTATCTTTATCTATCTCTCTGTCCAGTCTTACCTAGCTGGGCTATCTTTATCTATCTCTCTGTCCAGTCTTATCTAGCTGAGTTATCTTTATCTATCTCTCTGTCCAGTCTTATCTAGCTGAGTTATCTTTATCTATCTCCCTGTCCCGTCTTACCTAGCTGAGCTATCTTTATCTATCTCTCTGTCCAGTCTTACCTAGCTAGGCTATCTTTATCTATCTCTCTGTCCAGTCTTATCTAGCTGAGTTATCTGTATCTATCTCTCTGTCCAGTCTTACCTAGCTGAGTTATCTATCTCTCTGTCCAGTCTTACCTAGCTGGGCTATCTTTATCTATCTCTCTGTCCAGTCTTATCTAGCTGAGTTATCTTTATCTATCTCTCTGTCCAGTCTTACCTAGCTGAGTTATCTATCTCTCTGTCCAGTCTTACCTAGCTGAGTTATCTATCTCTCTGTCCAGTCTTACCTAGCTGAGCTCTCTTTATCTATCTCTCTGTCCACTCTTACCTAGCTGAGTTATCTATTTCTCTGTCCAGTCTTACCTAGCTGAGCTATCTCTCTGTCCAGTCTTACCTAGCTGAGCTATCTTTATCTATCTCTCTGTCCAGTCTTACCTAGCTGAGCTATCTCTCTATCCAGTCTTACCTAGCTGAGCTATCTCTCTGTCTTGTCTTACCTTTTATCTATCTCCCCTGTCTCTTACCTTGGTTATCTGAGCTATATCTTCTATCTCCCCTCTCTTACCTTGGTTATCTGAGCTATATCTTCTATCTCCCCTGTCTCATACCTTGGTTAGCTGAGCTATATCTTCTATCTCCCCTGTCTCTTACCTTGGTTATCTGAGCTATATCTTCTATCTCCCCTGTCTCTTACCTTGGTTAGCTGAGCTATATCTTCTATCTCCCCTGTCTCATACCTTGGTTAGCTGAGCTATATCTTCTATCTCCCCTGTCTCATACCTTGGTTAGCTGAGCTATATCTTCTATCTCCCCTGTCTCTTACCTTGGTTATCTGAGCTATATCTTCTATCTCCCCTGTCTCTTACCTTGGTTAGCTGAGCTATATCTTCTATCTCCCCTGTCTCATACCTTGGTTAGCTGAGCTATATCTTCTATCTCCCCTGTCTCTTACCTTGGTTATCTGAGCTATATCTTCTATCTCCCCTGTCTCATACCTTGGTTAGCTGAGCTATATCTTCTATCTCCCCTGTCTCATACCTTGGTTATCTGAGCTATATCTTCTATCTCCCCTGTCTCATACCTTGGTTATCTGAGCTATATCTTCTATCTCCCCTGTCTCATACCTTGGTTAGCGGAGCTATATCTTCTATCTCCCCTGTCTCATACCTTGGTTAGCTGAGCTATCTTCTTGCACATCTTGCCATGCATCTGATAGTCATATAGCTCCTGCTCTATGTTCGGTAAGTCTGCTGCAGTCCCGTTTAGGCTACCGGAGCCTGGCCCGGGGGGCTGCGGGGCTTTACCGGCACCCGAAGACATCATAATCCCCACGAGACAACTTCCACCAGCTATTAGGATCCAAATGAATAATGGAACAAAACGAAATTCCCGGTAATGCTCTCTCTCCGGTTTGCCTCAGAGGTTTGTGTGTTTCTTCCTTCTGTAAGTGAATAACAATCCCCTCCGCTGCGGCGGAAAAGCAGCCAGCGCAATAGTCATGGTGAGAAACGTAAACGTAAATCGGTGAGGTTCTCTCGCCAACTTGCTTTCCCCTCTCTCTCCTCTGCCCAGTGCTCGCTGCGCGGAGGTCACCGGCTCCAATTCCATCGGGGACGCGCTTGCCTCACGCCAGCAGTCCCACCGCTGTCTGTCAACCGATTTGTTTTCTTCTTTTAACCGGGGAGCGCTCGAGGATGAAGGCATGTGTCCCGACCACCTGTCTCTCGAGCAGCAGGGGCGGAGAGGGCGTATGGAACATTACCGTAGACAGCTCGCGCTCTCCCTCTCGAGCAGAGCGCACTGCTGCAGTGCTGCTACGCCCCTCCCCGGTTCTGCTGTAGTGTCGATCCACACACACACTCACACAAAACACACGCACGCACACACACACAAAACACACGCGCACACACGCACACGCACACGCACACAGGATGAAAGGCTTTTCAATTAATCAATTGACTTATTGCATAGATTCATCAGGAGTATTTGCAGGTGAACTCCCTGCCTATTCCAGTGATAAGTCTGTTTAATAAGTCCATATTTATTATTCTAGACCTATTCACTAGGTCCAGTATAGCCTCTATCAACGTTTTAATTCAAAAGGGATTCTATCCTGTATCACATTCTATCCTATATCACATTCTATCCTATATCACATTCTATCCTATATCACATTCTATCCTGTATCACATTCTATCCTATATCACATTCTATCCTATATCATATTCTATCCTATATCACATTCTATCCTATATCACATTCTATCCTGTATCACATTCTATCCTGTATCACATTCTATTCTAGATCATATTCTATCCTACATCACATTCTATCCTGTATCACATTCTATCCTGTATCACATTCTATTCTAGATCACATTCTATCCTATATCACATTCTATTCTAGATCACATTCTGTCCTATATCACATTCTATCCTGTATCACATTCTATCCTGTATCACATTCTATTCTAGATCATATTCTATCCTATATCACATTCTATGCTAGATCACATTCTATCCTATATCACATTCTATTCTAGATCACATTCTATCCTATATCACATTCTATCCTGTATCACATTCTATTCTAGATCACATTCTATCCTATATCACATTCTATTCTAGATCATATTCTATCCTATATCACATTCTATTCTAGATCACATTCTATCCTATATCACATTCTATTCTAGATCATATTCTATCCTATATCACATTCTATCCTATATCACATTCTATTCTAGATCACATTCTATCCTGTATCACATTCTATCCTATATCACATTCTATCCTGTATTTTTTTTTAAATTAACCTTTATTTAACTAGGCCAAATGTGCGCCTATGGGACTCCCAATCACCTGCCGGTGGTGATACAGCCTGGATTCGAACCAGGGTGTCTGTAGTGACGCCTCTAGCACTGGGATGCAGTGCCCTTAGACCTCTGTGATACAGCCTGGATTCGAACCAGGGTGTCTGTAGTGACTCCTCTAGCACTGAGATGCAGTGCCCTTAGACCTCTGTGATACAGCCTGGATTCGAACCAGGGTGTCTGTAGTGATGCCTCTAGCACTGGGATGCAGTGCCCTTAGACCTCTGTGATACAGCCTGGATTCGAACCAGGGTGTCTGTAGTGACTCCTCTAGCACTGAGATGCAGTGCCCTTAGACCTCTGTGATACAGCCTGGATTCGAACCAGGGTGTCTGTAGTGACGCCTCTAGCACTGAGATGCAGTGCCTTTAGACCTCTGTGATACAGCCTGGATTCGAACCAAGGTCTGTAGTGGTGCCTCTAGCACTGAGATGCAGTGCCTTTAGACCTCTGTGATACAGCCTGGATTCGAACCAGGGTCTGTAGTGACTCCTCTAGCACTAAGATGCAGTGCCTTTAGACCTCTGTGATACAGCCTGGATTCGAACCAGGGTGTCTGTAGTGACGCCTCTAGCACTGAGATGCAGTGCCTTTAGACCTCTGTGATACAGCCTGGATTCGAACCAGGGTCTGTAGTGACTCCTCTAGCACTGAGATGCAGTGCCTTTAGACCTCTGTGATACAGCCTAGATTCGAACCAGGGTCTGTAGTGACTCCTCTAGCACTGAGATGCAGTGCCTTTAGACCTCTGTGATACAGCCTGGATTCGAACCAGGCTCTGTAGTTTAGACCTCTGTGATACAGCCTGGATTCGAACCAGGTTCTGTAGTTTAGACCTCTGTGATACAGCCTAGATTCGAACCAGGGTCTGTAGTTTAGACCTCTGTGATACAGCCTGGATTCGAACCAGGCTCTGTAGTTTAGACCTCTGTGATACAGCCTGGATTCGAACCAGGCTCTGTAGTTTAGACCTCTGTGATACAGCCTGGATTCGAACCAGGTTCTGTAGTTTAGACCTCTGTGATACAGCCTGGATTCGAACCAGGGTCTGTAGTGATACAAGCTGCTGTATAGCCATTACTATTCTGTCACTCTATACATCCTCAAGTTCCCGCTGCTGACCTAAATAACAGGAATACAGCGGTTTGGTGAGTAGAGACAGAGTGGAGCCTCGTGCCCTTCCCACGGGTGTGTTCTGTTCTGACCTCCATGCCTTACCGTACAGCTGCCAGCACGCCAACAGCTGCGGCCTTCACAGCCCGGGAAACAACAGACAGGCAGACAGACGGCAGATAGAGACACACTGAAAGTATTCAGACCCTTTGACTTTCTTCCACATTTTGTAACTTTACAGCCTTTATTCTAAAATGGATTTTAAAAAATAAAATAAAAATCCCCCTCATCAATCTTCACACAATATCCCATAATGACAAAACAAAAACAGTTTTTTATAAACTTTAGCAAGTCTATAAAAATAAATAACACATTTAGGCTTACTCAAAATAGATAAAATAAGTACATTTCACATTTCAGAAAATATTGTATTTATGGCAGTCTCAGCTCATGTCGTGCAGGCAGATAAATGTCCATTGTGAGGGGCAGGGCGATGGAGGCCCAGGTGGATAAATGTCCATTGTGAGGGGCAGGGTGATGGAGGCCCAGGTGGATAAATGTCAATTGTGAGGGGCAGGGTGATGGAGGCCCAGGCGGATAAATGTCCATTGTGAGGGGCAGGGCGATGGAGGCCCAGGCGGATAAATGTCCATTGTGAGGGGCAGGGCGATGGAGGCCCAGGTGGATAAATGTCCATTGTGAGGGGCACGGCGATGGAGGCCCAGGCAGATAAATGTCCATTGTGAGGGGCAGGGCGATGGAGGCCAAGGAGGATAAATGTCCATTGTGAGGTGCAGGGCGATGGAGGCCCAGGAGGATAAATGTCCATTGTGAGGGGCAGGGCGATGGAGGCCCAGGCGGATAAATGTCCATTGTGAGGGGCAGGGTGATGGATGGGGCAGGCAGACGAATGTCCATTGTGAGGGGCAGGGTGATGGATGGGGCAGGCAGACGAATGTCCATTGTGAGGGGCAGGGCGATGGAGGCCCAGGTGGATAAATGTCCATTGTGAGGGGCAGGGCGATGGATGGGGCAGGCAGATAAATGTCCATTGTGAGGGGCAGGGCGATGGAGGCCCAGGAGGATAAATGTCCATTGTGAGGGGCAGGGCGATGGAGGCCCAGGTGGATAAATGTCCATTGTGAGGGGCAGGGCGATGGATGGGGCAGGCAGATAAATGTCCATTGTGAGGGGCAGGGCGATGGAGGCCCAGGAGGATAAATGTCCATTGTGAGGGGCAGGGTGATGGAGGCCCAGGCGGATAAATGTCCATTGTGAGGGGCAGGGCGATGGAGGCCCAGGCGGATAAATGTCCATTGTGAGGGGCAGGGCAATGGAGGCCCAGGCAGATAAATGTCCATTGTGAGGGGCAGGGTGATGGAGGCCCAGGTGGATAAATGTCCATTGTGGGGTGAAGGGCGATGGATGGGGCAGGCAGATAAATGTCCATTGTGAGGGGCAGGGCGATGGAGGCCCAGGAGGATAAATGTCCATTGTGAGGGGCAGGGTGATGGAGGCCCAGGCGGATAAATGTCCATTGTGAGGGGCAGGGCGATGGAGGCCCAGGCGGATAAATGTCCATTGTGAGGGGCAGGGCAATGGAGGCCCAGGCAGATAAATGTCCATTGTGAGGGGCAGGGTGATGGAGGCCCAGGTGGATAAATGTCCATTGTGGGGTGAAGGGGGTTATATTCGCAATTCTCTGAGGGCCTAGAGAACCCGCTATAGTGCTTTCAGGGGCGTCATGCACCCCCAAAATCGGAGGAGGCACAAAGTACTAGGTGTGGATGGCTGGGGGGGTGGCCTTGAGTGGGGATGAATCCCCATAACATAAATTGAAGAATTTTGAATTTTTCAAACAACTGAAACAGCTTTTTCCTGCAGCCATGTCAAAAATATATATTTTTAAATTCTGTATTTAGTGCAGAAAAACTACAAGGGTTTTTGAGAGAAGTTCTTGAAGAGAGAGAGAGGATGAGTAAACATTTAACCTAGTAGGGATTTCTTCAAATTCAAACAAAAAACATTTAACCAGGCATTCAGTTAAGAACCGATTCTAATTTACAGTAACGGCCTACCGTGGGGAACAGTGGGTTAACTGCCTTGTTCAGGGGAACAGTGGGTTAACTGCCTTGTTCAGGGGAACAGTGGGTTAACTGGTCTAGGAACAGTGGGTTAACTGCCTTGTTCAGGGGAACAGTGGATTAACTGCCTTGTTCAGGGGAACAGTGGATTAACTGCCTTGTTCAGGGGCAAAACGACAGATTTTTACCTTGTCAGCTCGGGGATTCGATCCAGCAACCTTCCCGATTATTGTCCCAATCCTGGTGGGTTTGTTGGGGATAGTGGTGTTTATTTAGGGTTAGATGGTGGTGCAATTATTTATATTCCCATTTTGTTGTAAAAAAACCCCCAAAATATTATTCCCACTCGGACTTGTGGAAGGTCGGAAAGCCACATGATGAGGGAGAGGGAAAAAATATTTTTTACAAGGAGCTGGGTAGAGACTTTTTTTTTCTTCTATTGTGTTATTTGACTGTACGTTTGTTTACTCCATGTGTAACTCTGTGTTGTTGTTTGTGTCAAACTGCTTTGCTTTATCTTGGTCTGGGTCGCAGTTGTAAATGAGAACCTGTTCTCAACTGGCCTACCTGGTTAAATTAAGGTGAAATAAAAATTAAAAAAATAAAAAGAAAGGGAATGACGTTGTCAACACAAATCTCGCCTCTCGCGAGACTGGCAGTTACATTTGAAAACAGGCGGCAGACGCAGAAACGACTCGAGTTGTCAATAGCAAGTAAGAACAAACGGAAATCGCAATTTATTATTGATCTGTTATTTACGAAATAAACTATATTGGCAATATTAATTATTTTGTGAAACATATCATTCCCCGGTTTCCAACCTCTTTGGTACTTCTTGAGACGGATGTTTTTCCTGTCCGAAGGGAGCTTGAGGAGTGGCTGGAGGGATGAGAAACATTAGCCGGTTAGCTTCGTTAGCCAGCTATTTATTTAGCTTTTAAAACAAGTTAATTAATTGGATAATAGGGGACTTTATGTGAGAGCTTTTCTAGCCGAAGAGGACGGGTGAGATATTCGTCTGGAATAGTGAAATGGTGTCATGTTTAAAGAAAGTTTCGCTAATTAAAACTAGAGTTAGATAACCAACGTCGTTAATACTGTAGCTGCTACGACGTTGGCTATGGTAACTAAACAGCGTTACTAGGTAGCTAAACAGCGTTACTAGGTAACTAAACAGCGTTACTAGGTAGCTAAATAACGTTACTAGGTAGCTAAATAACGTTACTAGGTAACTAAATTAACGTCGAAGAGCCACAAACAATGCTTGTTGTTGGATGTTTAACCCAATTTTCCGGTCACATACATCGACTGTTTCCCTTCATTGTAGAATACGTTAACTAGGCTTATTGTCGTTTTTGTGCTAACTAGCCAGCTGGTGTAGTTTAATGCCTGTGTTTGTTTGAATGATAAGGTTGTAGCTGTCCGTTTTGTTTCTCCAGGAGAGAAAAGATGACTGGGGAAAATGAGTTGGCGATAAAAGAGGCGTTTCAACGCGCTCAGAAAGGACACAACAACAAGGCTAAACTGGTGGCCAGTCTCAAGAACACATACAACAAGGTACACATGCCGATAAACACACACAAACACCTGTAAACACACACACACACACATACTGTACAACAAGGTACACACGCCTATAAACACAAACAAGCACCTGTAAACACACACACCTATACAATCAATCAAATGTATTTATAAAGTCCTTTTTTACATCAGCTGATATCTCAAAGTGCTGTACAGAAACCCAGCCTAAAACCCCAAACAGCAAGCAATGCAGGTGTAGAAGCACGGTGGCTAGGAAAAACTCCCCTATGTAAACGCACACATACTGTACAACAAGGTACACACACATGTTTAAATCACTGTTTCTGTTCATCCTCTTTATAACCAGTAAGAGAACCACCATCCTTACCCAACCTGTTTCCTGTGTGTCTGTCCTGTGTACCTGTCTGTCCCCGTGTGTCTGTCCTGTCTGTCCGTCCTGTGTACCTGCCTGTCCCCATCTGTCTGTCCTGTCTCTAGTTAGAGGACAAGACGTTGTTCCACGAGGAGTTTATCCAGTACCTGAAACATGCCATGATCGTGTACAAGAGAGAACCGGCTGTGGAGAACGTGATAGAGTTCGTCTCCAAATTCTCCACCAGCTTCCATACGCCTTCCGGAGAGGAGGAGGATGAAGAGGACGAGAACCCCTTCCTCAGTTACATGTTCAACTTCCTGTTGGAGGTAGGACAACTCTTGAGTCCCAAACTATCTCTTCTGTACTGCATTGCTTTTAACCAGGGCCCTATGGTAGTAGGTTAGGGCTGTGAACTATCTCTTCTGTACTGCATTGCTTTTAACCAGGGTCCTATGGTAGTAGGGCTAGGGCTGTGAACTATCTCTTCTGTACTGCATTGCTTTTAATCAGGGCCCTATGGTAGTAGGCTAGGGCTGTGAACTATCTCTTCTGTACTGCATTGCTTTTAACCAGGGCCCTATGGTAGTAGGCTAGGGCTGTGAACTATCTCTTCTGTACTGCATTGCTTTTAACAAGGGCCCTATGGTAGTAGGCTAGGGCTGTGAACTATCTCTTCTGTACTGCATTGCTTTTAACCAGGGCCCTATGGTAGTAGGCTAGGGCTGTGAACTATCTCTTCTGTACTGCATTGCTTTTAACCAGGGCCCTATGGTAGTAGGCTAGGGTTGTGAACTATCTCTTCTGTACTGCATTGCTTTTAACCAGGGCCCTATGGTAGTAGGCTAGGGCTGTGAACTATCTCTTCTGTACTGCATGATAATGGTGACAGAGGACAGGTTGATATCTAGATTTATTTAGGTAACACCACACAGTGTGACGTGATAATGGCGACAGATGTCTGGTCAGGTTGATATCTAGATTTATTTAGGTAACACCACACAGTGTGACGTGATAATGGTGACAGATGTCTGGTTGATATCTAGATTTATTTAGGTAACACCACACAGTGTGACGTGATAATGGTGACAGAGGACAGGTTGATATCTAGATGTATTTAGGTAACACCACACAGTGTGACGTGATAACGGTGACAGATGTCTGGTTGATATCTAGATTTATTTAGGTAACACCACACAGTGTGACGTGATAATGGTGACAGAGGACAGGTTGATATCTAGATGTATTTAGGTAACACCACACAGTGTGACGTGATAACGGTGACAGAGGACAGGTTGATATCTAGATGTATTTAGGTAACACCACACAGTGTGACGTGATAATGGTGACAGATGTCTGGTCAGGTTGATATCTAGATGTATTTAGGTAACACCACACAGTGTGACGTGATAACGGTGACAGAGGACAGGTTGATATCTAGATGTATTTAGGTAACACCACACAGTGTGACGTGATAATGGTGACAGATGTCTGGTCAGGTTGATATCTAGATGTATTTAGGTAACACCACACAGTGTGATGTGATAATGGTGACAGATGTCTGGTCAGGTTGATATCTAGATTTATTTAGGTAACACCACACAGTGTGATGTGATAATGGTGACAGATGTCTGGTCAGGTTGATATCTAGATTTATTTAGGTAACACCACACAGTGTGATGTGATAATGGTGACAGATGTCTGGTCAGGTTGATATCTAGATTTATTTAGGTAACACCACACAGTGTGATGTGATAATGGTGACAGATGTCTGGTCAGGTTGATATCTAGATTTATTTCGGTAACACCACACAGTGTGATGTGATAATGGTGACAGAGGACAGGTTGATATCTAGATTTATTTCGGTAACACCACACAGTGTGACGTGATAATGGTGACAGAGGACAGGTTGATATCTAGATTTATTTAGGTAACACCACACAGTGTGATGTGATAATGGTGACAGAGGACAGGTTGATATCTAGATTTATTTCGGTAACACCACACAGTGTGATGTGATAATGGTTACAGAGGACAGGTTGATATCTAGATTTATTTAGGTAACACCAAACAGTGTGATGTGATAATGGTGACAGATGTCTGGTCAGGTTGATATCTAGATTTATTTAGGTAACACCACACAGTGTGACGTGATAATGGTGACAGAGGACAGGTTGATATCTAGATGTATTTAGGTAACACCACACAGTGTGACGTGATAATGGTGACAGAGGACAGGTTGATATCTAGATTTATTTAGGTAACACCACACAGTGTGACGTGATAATGGTTATAGATGTCTGGTCAGGTTGATATCTAAATTTATTTAGGTAACACCACACAGTGTGATGTGATAATGGTGACAGAGGACAGGTTGATATCTAGATTTATTTAGGTAACACCACACAGTGTGATGTGATAATGGTGACAGAGGACAGGTTGATATCTAGATTTATTTAGGTAACACCACACAGTGTGATGTGATAATGGTGACAGAGGACAGGTTGATATCTAGATTTATTTAGGTAACACCACACAGTGTGATGTGATAATGGTGACAGAGGACAGGTTGATATCTAGATTTATTTAGGTAACACCACACAGTGTGATGTGATAATGGTGACAGAGGACATATTTGTTTTGTGCAGAAAACAGAATTTGAGTTACTTGTTTAACTTAATGAGCTGGGATGTCTGTCCAGGCAAATAGTTTGTCATAAAATTGTTAGCATTTAGCTAGCGTTCACTATGGGATTTTACATGTACTCGTTAGCATTGCTAACCTTCAGATTGAAAATGAAGTGTGTTGAGTGGCAGTGATATCCCATGGTGGCACAAGGTCGGTAGAACTATCGCTATACGGCTCAAGACTATATGTTAGTACTTACCCTTTTTAGTAGATAGGAGGCGGCTTGGGACACAGACAGCCTGTCACAGTATCTGATATAAACCAGGATCTTAAAGGACTGCTGTGGAAACTGTATTAATCGTTGTAGTCTGGTGATACTGGTGTCATGACAACACTACTCTGACTGTACCACTGGACTGATCAGGACATCTGCAATGCCAGTAGTCAAGGTATTGATGCTACTTCTCTGCTGCTAACCCAAGTGTGTGTCCTCCCCCCTTCAGTCCCACAAGGCCAACAGCCACGCGGTGAGGTTCCGTGTGTGTCAGCTGATCAACAAGTTGCTAGGCAGCATGGCGGAGAACGCCCAGATCGATGATGACCTGTTTGACGGTATCCACCAGGCCATGTTGGTCCGAGTCACGGACAAGTTCCCCAACGTCAGGATCCAGGCCTCTCTGGCCATGGCTCGACTACAGGAACCACAGAACCACCAATGTCCCACTGTTAATGGTACTGATACTACAACACACTGTCAGGGTCCAGACCTCTCTGGTCACGACTAGACTACAGGAACCACAGAACCACCAATGTCCCACTGTTAATGGTACTGATACTACAACACACTGTCAGGGTCCAGACCGCTCTGGTCACGACTAGACTACAGGAACCACAGAACCACCAATGTCCCACTGTTAATGGTACTGATACTACAACACACTGTCAGGGTCCAGACCTCTCTGGTCACGACTAGACTACAGGAACCACAGAACCACCAATGTCCCACTGTTAATGGTACTGATACTACAACACACTGTCAGGGTCCAGACCTCTCTGGTCACGACTAGACTACAGGAACCACAGAACCACCAATGTCCCACTGTTAATGGTACTGATACTACAACACACTGTCAGGGTCCAGACCTCTCTGGTCACGACTAGACTACAGGAACCACAGAACCACCAATGTCCCACTGTTAATGGTACTGATACTACAACACACTGTCAGGATCCAGGCCTCTCTGGTCACGACTAGACTACAGGAACCACAGAACCACCAATGTCCCACTGTTAATGGTACTGATACTACAACACACTGTCAGGATCCAGGCCTCTCTGGTCACGACTAGACTACAGGAACCACAGAACCACCAATGTCCCACTGTTAATGGTACTGATACTACTACACACTGTCAGGATCCAGACCTCTCTGGTCACGACTAGACTACAGGAACCACAGAACCACCAATGTCCCACTGTTAATGGTACTGATACTACAACACACTGTCAGGATCCAGACCTCTCTGGTCACGACTAGACTACAGGAACCACAGAACCACCAATGTCCCACTGTTAATGGTACTGATACTACAACACACTGTCAGGGTCCAGACCTCTCTGGCCACGACTAGACTACAGGAACCACAGAACCACCAATGTCCCACTGTTAATGGTACTGATACTACTACACACTGTCAGGGTCCAGACCTCTCTGGTCACGACTAGACTACAGGAACCACAGAACCAACAATGTCCCACTGTTAATGGTACTGATACTACTACACACTGTCAGGGTCCAGACCTCTCTGGTCACGACTAGACTACAGGAACCACAGAACCACCAATGTCCCACTGTTAATGGTACTGATACTACAACACACTGTCAGGATCCAGGCCTCTCTGGTCACGACTAGACTACAGGAACCACAGAACCACCAATGTCCCACTGTTAATGGTACTGATACTACAACACACTGTCAGGGTCCAGACCTCTCTGGTCACGACTAGACTACAGGAACCACAGAACCACCAATGTCCCACTGTTAATGGTACTGATACTACAACACACTGTCAGGGTCCAGACCTCTCTGGTCACGACTAGACTACAGGAACCACAGAACCACCAATGTCCCACTGTTAATGGTACTGATACTACTACACACTGTCAGGATCCAGACCTCTCTGGTCACGACTAGACTACAGGAACCACAGAACCACCAATGTCCCACTGTTAATGGTACTGATACTACTACACACTGTCAGGGTCCAGACCTCTCTGGTCACGACTAGACTACAGGAACCACAGAACCACCAATGTCCCACTGTTAATGGTACTGATACTACAACACACTGTCAGGATCCAGACCTCTCTGGTCACGACTAGACTACAGGAACCACAGAACCACCAATGTCCCACTGTTAATGGTACTGATACTACAACACACTGTCAGGGTCCAGACCTCTCTGGTCACGACTAGACTACAGGAACCACAGAACCACCAAAGTCCCACTGTTAATGGTACTGATACTACAACACACTGTCAGGGTCCAGACCTCTCTGGTCACGACTAGACTACAGGAACCACAGAACCACCAATGTCCCACTGTTAATGGTACTGATACTACAACACACTGTCAGGATCCAGGCCTCTCTGGTCACGACTAGACTACAGGAACCACAGAACCACCAATGTCCCACTGTTAATGGTACTGATACTACTACACACTGTCAGGGTCCAGACCTCTCTGGTCACGACTAGACTACAGGAACCACAGAACCACCAATGTCCCACTGTTAATGGTACTGATACTACAACACACTGTCAGGGTCCAGACCTCTCTGGTCACGACTCGACTACAGGAACCACAGAACCACCACTGTTAAAGCTTCCTGTCTCTCCGTCTCTCTCTCTCCGTCTCTCTCTCTCCGTCTGTCTCCGTCTGTCTCTCTGTCTGTCTCTCTGTCTGTCTCTCTCCGTCTGTCTCTCTCTCTCTGTCTCTCTCTCTCTCTCTCTCTCTCTCTCCGTCTGTCTCTCTCTCTCTCCGTCTGTCTCCGTCTGTCTCTCTGTCTCTCTGTCTCTCTCTCTCTCTTCTCTCTGTCTCCTCTCTCTGTCTCTCTCTCTCTCTCTGTCTCCTCTCTCTCTCTGCCTCTGTCTGTCTCTCTCTCTGTCTCTCTTTCTCTCTCCTCTCGTCCAGCCTATCTGTTGATCTTGGAGAATGATTCCAACCCGGAGGTTCGTCGAGCCGTTCTGTCCTGCATCGCCCCCTCCTCTCTCACCCTCCCCAAGATCCTGAAACGCACCAGGGACGTCAAGGAGAGTGTCCGCAAACTGGCTTACCAGGTACACACACACACACACACACACACTAAACTGGCCTTACAGACCTGAACCCAGTTTAAACACACACTAAACTGGCCTTACAGACCTGAACCCAGTTTAAACACACACTACACTGGCCTGACAGACCTGAACCCAGTTTAAACACACACTAAACTGGCCTGACAGACCTGAACCCAGTTTAAACACACTAAACTGGCCTTACAGACCTGAACCCAGTTTAAACACACACTAAACTGGCCTGACAGACCTGAACCCAGTTTAAACACACTAAACTGGCCTTACAGACCTGAACCCAGTTTAAACACACTACACTGGCCTGACAGACCTGAACCCAGTTTAAACACACACTAAACTGGCCTGACAGACCTGAACCCAGTTTAAACACACTAAACTGGCCTTACAGACCTGAACCCAGTTTAAACACACACTAAACTGGCCTGACAGACCTGAACCCAGTTTAAACACACTAAACTGGCCTTACAGACCTGAACCCAGTTTAAACACACACTAAACTGGCCTGACAGACCTGAACCCAGTTTAAACACACACTAAATTGGCCTTACAGAAATGAACCAGAGAGTTTTAATGACTGTGTGTGTTTCAGGTCCTGTCAGACAAGGTCCACATCAGAGCTCTGAGTATCGCCCAGAGAGTCAGTCTGCTGCAGCAGGGTCTCCACGATGCCGCAGGTACAGACACACACACACACACACACACACACACACATTTGACAAGCCCGTAGAATAGGTCATCTGTTTACCTCGTCGGCTAGTTGATCTGTTTACCTCGTCGGCTAGGTGATCTGTTTACCTCGTCGGCTAGGTGATCTGTTTACCTCGTCGGCTAGTTGATCTGTTTACCTCGTCGGCTAGTTGATCTGTTTACCTCGTCGGCTAGTTGATCTGTTTACCTCGTCGGCTAGTTGATCTGTTTACCTCGTCGGCTAGTTGATCTGTTTACCTCGTCGGCTAGGTGATCTGTTTACCTCGTCGGCTAGTTGATCTGTTTACCTCGTCGGCTAGTTGATCTGTTTACCTCGTCGGCTAGGTGATCTGTTTACCTCGTCGGCTAGGTGATCTGTTTACCTCGTCGGCTAGGTGATCTGTTTACCTCGTCGGCTAGGTGATCTGTTTACCTCGTCGGCTAGGTGATCTGTTTACCTCGTCGGCTAGGTGATCTGTTTACCTCGTCGGCTAGGTGATCTGTTTACCTCGTCGGCTAGGTGATCTGTTTACCTCGTCGGCTAGGTGATCTGTTTACCTCGTCGGCTAGGTGATCTGTTTACCTCGTCGTCTAGTTGATCTGTTTACCTCGTCGTCTAGTTGATCTGTTTACCTCGTCGGCTAGGTGATCTGTTTACCTCGTCGGCTAGGTGATCTGTTTACCTCGTCGGCTAGGTGATCCGTTTACCTCGTCGGCTAGGTGATCCGTTTACCTCGTCGTCTTGTTGATCTGTTTACCTCGTCGGCTTGTACAGTACCTCATAATGACATCACATACCTCATAATGACATCACATACCTCATAATGACATCACATACCTCATAATGACATCACATACCTCATAATGACATCACATACCTCATAATGACATCACATACCTCATAATGACATCACAAACCTCATAATGACATCACATACCTCATAATGACATCACAATACCTCATAATGACAATGCAAAAACAGGTTTAGACATTTTTTTACATTTATGAAAAAAATAAATACTTACTTGCATAAATATTCAGACCCTTTGCTATGAGACTTGAAATTAATCTCAGGTACATCCTGTTTCCATTGATCATTCTTGAGGTGTTTCTTCAACTTGATTGGAGTCCACTTGTGGTAAATTCAATTGATTGGACATGATTTGGAAAGGCACACACCTGTCTATATAAGGTCCCACAGTTGCCAGAGCAAAAAACAAGCCATGAGGTTGAAGGAATTGTCCATAGAGCTCCGAGACAGGATTGTGTCGAGGCACAGATCTGGGGAATGGCACCAAAACATTTCTGCAGCATTGAATGTCCCCAAGAACACTGTGGCATCCATCATTATTCAATGGAAGACGTTTGGAACCACCAAGACTTCCTAGAGCTGGCTGCCTGGACAAACTGAGAAATCGTGGGAGGAAGAGCTCTGACAGAGCTCCAGAGTTCCTCTGTGGAGATGGGAGAACCTTCCAGAAGGACAACCATCTCTGCAGCACTCCAGTCCTTTATGGTAGAGTGGCCAGACGGTAGCCACTCTCCTCAGTAGAAGGCACATGACAGCCCGCTTGGAGTTTGCCAAAAGTCACCTTAAGGACTCAGATCACGAGAAACAAGATTCTCTGGTCTGATGAAACCAAGATTTAACTCTTTGACCTGAATGCCAAGTGTCAAGTCTGGAGGAAACCTGGCACCATCCCTACGGTGAAGCATGGTGGTGGCACCGTCCCTACGGTGAAGCATGGTGGTGGCACCGTCCCTACGGTGAAGCATGGTGGTGGCACCGTCCCTACGGTGAAGCATGGTGGTGGCACCGTCCCTACGGTGAAGCATGGTGGTGGCACCGTCCCTACGGTGAAGCATGGTGGTGGCACCGTCCCTACGGTGAAGCATGGTGGTGGCACCGTCCCTACGGTGAAGCATGGTGGTGGCACCGTCCCTACGGTGAAGCATGGTGGTGGCACCGTCCCTACGGTGAAGCATGGTGGTGGCACCGTCCCTACGGTGAAGCATGGTGGTGGCACCGTCCCTACGGTGAAGCATGGTGGTGGCACCGTCCCTACGGTGAAGCATGGTGGTGGCAACGTCCCTACGGTGAGGCATGGTGGTGGCACCGTCCCTACGGTGAAGCATGGTGGTGGCAGCGTCACTACGGTGAAGCATGGTGGTGGTGGCAGCATTGTGCTGTGGGGTTGTTTTTCAGCGGTAGGGAGACTAGTCAGGATCGAGGGAAATATGAACAGAAGATCTCAGGACCTCAGACTATGGTGAAGGTTCACCTTCCAACAGGACCCTAAGCACACAGCCAAGACAATGCAGGAGTGGCTTCGGGACAAGTCTCTGAATGTCCTTGAGTGGCCCAGCCAGAGCCCGGACTTGAACCCGATCAAACATTTCTGAAGAGACCTGAAAAAGTGCCTTGCTCAAGGGCACAACGGCAGATGTAATACATGGGATCAGAGAGCAGCAGCCTTCCATTGTCAATACCAGTGATAATAATTAAGGGTTTCATATGACACCATTTTCAGTCATGGTTTTGGCCCATGGCGTTGTTGTTCGAACAAGGCGCGGGCGCGTCGTCCAGGTTTGGCCGGTGGTAGGCCGTCATTGTAAATAATAATTTGTTCTTAATTTAACTGACTTGCCGAGTTAAATAAAGGTTAAATAAATGTAAAAAATAAAAATCTAGCAATTGTTTTAGGGGGAGGAACCCCCTCTTGGACTCACCCCCCCCCCCACCCTGCTATACATTTTTTGGTGTGTGTCTATAACTCTGTGTGTCTGTGTTGTAGAATCGGTGAGGCAGGTGGTGCAGGTCCGTCTCCTCCCAGCCTGGCTGAATCTTCTCCAGGGTGATGTGTTGGAGCTGTTACACAAACTGGATGTAGAGAACTGCTCTCAGACCGCCCTGGACACACTGACCGCTCTGTTCACACACACACCTCAGGACCAGCTGCTCCACCACCGCCTTCAGCTGGACGACAGGTACACACACACACACACACACACACACACACACACACACACACACACCGCCCTGGACACACTGACCGCTCTGTTCACACACACACACACACACACACACACACACACACACACACACACACACACACACCGCCCTGGACACACCGCCCTGGACACACTGACCGCTATGTTCACACACACACCTCAGGACCAGCTGCTCCGCCTTCAGCTGGACAACAGGTCCATTACACACACGGCTGGCTGGCTGTCTGACCGGCTGGCCGGCTGTCTGACCGGCTGGCCGGCTGTCTGACCGGCTGGCCGGCCGTCTGACTGGCCGTCTGACCGGCTGTCTGACCGGCTGGCCGGCTGTCTGACCGGCTGGAGAGCTCTGTGTGAGACTGGCTGACTGTGTCTCTCTGTAGGATGCTGGTCCCGGCTGGGTCTCTGTCCTGTGAGAGCGTGTTGTACTGGAGAGCTCTGTGTGAGACTGGCTGACTGTGTCTCTCTGTAGGATGCTGGTCCCGGCTGGGTCTCTGTCCTGTGAGAGCGTGTTGTACTGGAGAGCTCTGTGTGAGACGGGCTGACTGTGTCTCTCTGTAGGATGCTGGTCCCGGCTGGGTCTCTGTCCTGTGAGAGCGTGTTGTACTGGAGAGCTCTGTGTGAGACTGGCTGACTGTGTCTCTCTGTAGGATGCTGGTCCCGGCTGGGTCTCTGTCCTGTGAGAGCGTGTTGTACTGGAGAGCTCTGTGTGAGACTGGCTGACTGTGTCTCTCTGTAGGATGCTGGTCCCGGCTGGGTCTCTGTCCTGTGAGAGCGTGTTGTACTGGAGAGCTCTGTGTGAGACTGGCTGACTGTGTCTCTCTGTAGGATGCTGGTCCCGGCTGGGTCTCTGTCCTGTGAGAGCGTGTTGTACTGGAGAGCTCTGTGTGAGACTGGCTGACTGTGTCTCTCTGTAGGATGCTGGTCCCGGCTGGGTCTCTGTCCTGTGAGAGCGTGTTGTACTGGAGAGCTCTGTGTGAGACTGGCTGACTGTGTCTCTCTGTAGGATGCTGGTCCCGGCTGGGTCTCTGTCCTGTGAGAGCGTGTTGTACTGGAGAGCTCTGTGTGAGACTGGCTGACTGTGTCTGTCTGTAGGATGCTGGTCCCGGCTGGGTCTCTGTCCTGTGAGAGCGTGTTGTACTGGAGAGCTCTGTGTGAGACTGGCTGACTGTGTCTCTCTGTAGGATGCTGGTCCCGGCTGGGTCTCTGTCCTGTGAGAGCGTGTTGTACTGGAGAGCTCTGTGTGAGACTGGCTGACTGTGTCTCTCTGTAGGATGCTGGTCCCGGCTGGGTCTCTGTCCTGTGAGAGCGTGTTGTACTGGAGAGCTCTGTGTGAGACTGGCTGACTGTGTCTCTCTGTAGGATGCTGGTCCCGGCTGGGTCTCTGTCCTGTGAGAGCGTGTTGTACTGGAGAGCTCTGTGTGAGACTGGCTGACTGTGTCTCTCTGTAGGATGCTGGTCCCGGCTGGGTCTCTGTCCTGTGAGAGCGTGTTGTACTGGAGAGCTCTGTGTGAGACTGGCTGACTGTGTCTCTCTGTAGGATGCTGGTCCCGGCTGGGTCTCTGTCCTGTGAGAGCGTGTTGTACTGGAGAGCTCTGTGTGAGACTGGCTGACTGTGTCTCTCTGTAGGATGCTGGTCCCGGCTTGGTCTCTGTCCTGTGAGAGCGTGTTGTACTGGAGAGCTCTGTGTGAGACTGGCTGACTGTGTCTCTCTGTAGGATGCTGGTCCCGGCTGGGTCTCTGTCCTGTGAGAGCGTGTTGTACTGGAGAGCTCTGTGTGAGACTGGCTGACTGTGTCTCTCTGTAGGATGCTGGTCCCGGCTGGGTCTCTGTCCTGTGAGAGCGTGTTGTACTGGAGAGCTCTGTGTGAGACTGGCTGACTGTGTCTCTCTGTAGGATGCTGGTCCCGGCTGGGTCTCTGTCCTGTGAGAGCGTGTTGTACTGGAGAGCTCTGTGTGAGACTGGCTGACTGTGTCTGTCTGTAGGATGCTGGTCCCGGCTGGGTCTCTGTCCTGTGAGAGCGTGTTGTACTGGAGAGCTCTGTGTGAGACTGGCTGACTGTGTCTGTCTGTAGGATGCTGGTCCCGGCTGGGTCTCTGTCCTGTGAGAGCGTGTTGTACTGGAGAGCTCTGTGTGAGTTCGTTAAGACTAAAGGGGATGAAGGCGAGGAGATGTTGGAGAAGCTGCTGCCCGAGGCTGCTACCTTCGCTGAGTACCTCTACGGGTAAGACCACCACTACATCACCCTGACTTCGGGTAAGACCACCACTACACCCCATACACCACCCTGACTACGGGTAAGACCACCACTACATCACCCTGACTACGGGTAAAACCCCCACTACATCCCATACACCACCCTGACTACGGGTAAGACCACCACTACATCACCTTGACTACGGGTAAGACCACCACTACATCACCCTGACTACGGGTAAGACCACCACTACACCCCATACACCACCCTGACTACGGGTAAGACCACCACTACATCACCCTGACTACGGGTAAGACCACCACTACACCCCATACACCACCCTGACTACGGGTAAGACCACCACTACATCACCCTGACTTCGGGTAAGACCACCACTACACCCCATACACCACCCTGACTACGGGTAAGACCACCACTACATCCTATACATCACCCTGACTACGGGTAAGACCACCACTACATCACCTTGACTATGGGTAAGACCACCACTACATCACCCTGACTACGGGTAAGACCACCACTACACCACCCTGACTACGGGTAAGACCACCACTACATCCTATACATCACCCTGACTACGGGTAAGATCACCACTACATCACCCTGACTACGGGTAAGACCACCACTACACCACCCTGACTACGGGTAAGACCACCACTACATCCTATACATCACCCTGACTACGGGTAAGACCACCACTACATCACCCTGACTACGGGTAAGACCACCACTACATCACCTTGACTACGGGTAAGACCACCACTACACCACCCTGACTACGGGTAAGACCACCACTACATCACCCTGACTACGGGTAAGACCACCACTACATCACCCTGACTACGGGTAAGACCACCACTACACCACCCTGACTACGGGTAAGACCACCACTACACCACCCTGACTACGGGTAATACCACCACTACATCACCCTGACTACATCACATGTCAACTCCCCCTACCCTCTCCTGTATGTACCTCTAGCCAGTACCCCCCCAACCCTCCTGTATGTACCTCTAGCCAGTACCCCCCAACCCTTTCCCAGGGTACATCTTTCCCTAGCCTCTCCTGTATGTACCTCTAGCCAGTACCCCCCCAACCTTTCCCAGGGTACATCTTTCCCTACCCTCTCCTGTATGTACCTCTAGCCAGTACCCCCCCAACCCTTTCCCAGGGTACATCTTTCCCTACCCTCTCCTGTATGTACCTCTAGCCAGTACCCCCCCAACCCTCCTGTATGTACCTCTAGCCAGTACCCCCCAACCCTTTCCCAGGGTACATCTTTCCCTAGCCTCTCCTGTATGTACCTCTAGCCAGTACCCCCCACCAACCCTCCTGTATGTACCTCTAGCCAGTACCCCCCCAACCCTTTCCCAGAGTACCTCAGTGTTGCTAGTCGTGGAATACATCAAATCCTTGGACAGGCTTGGGGGTATTGGAGGAGAGGTTTGGGGAAACACTGACTCTAGTCTGTCGTCAGTCTATAGGACCAGTATTTTAAGACTAGTCCTAGTGATATCTAGACTGGAAGCATGTAGGTAGACTGTAGAGATGTTAGGGTCAGTTGTAACAGACGGATGGGAGATGTCTGAAGTCCGTAACTAGCAGAACTCAAACTAGCTCTGAGAAAAGTGAAGATGGTTCCTGTGTTGAATGTTTCAACCCTCCGCTGTACCTGTGGTCACAAAGAGGCTCCGAGTAGGATCAGACTACCATCAGTTTGGACCGGATCAGTACTCTGACGTTGTGTCCCCTGTCTCAGGGTAGGAGTTCTGATCTAGGATCAGTTTGGCCTGTTAGATTCTAGTGATATGGACCGGATCAGCATTCCTCCTCTGAGCCTCTTTGTGAATACAGTCCATTGTCTCCCATCTGTTCTCTCTAGATATGTGAAGGGCCTGCCAGTGCTGTCTGCCAACCAGAGAAACATTGCTACTAGGTGTGTCCAGACAGTGTAGTAGTGTAGTATTAACATGTTATAACTGGTATATGAAGGCAGTGTAGTAGTGTTAACATGTTATAACTGATGTATACCTACATTAACATGTTATAACTGGTATATGAAGACAGTGTAGTAGTGTAGTAGTGTTAACATGTTATAACTGATATATACCTACATTATTATTAACATGTTATAACTGGTATATGAAGGCAGTGTAGTAGTGTTAACATGTTATAACTGATATATACCTACATTAACATATTATAACTGGTATATGAAGGTAGTGTAGTGTTAACATGTTATAACAGGTATATGAAGGTAGTGTAGTGTTAACATGTTATAACTGATGTATACCTACATTAACATATTATAACTGGTATATGAAGGTAGTGTAGTGTTAACATGTTATAACTGGTATATGAAGGTAGTGTAGTGTTAACATGTTATAACTGATGTATACCTACATTAACATGTTATAACTGGTATATGAAGGCAGTGTAGTAGTGTTAACATGTTATAACTGATGTATACCTACATTAACATGTTATAACTGGTATATGAAGGCAGTGTAGTAGTGTTAACATGTTATAACTGATGTATACCTACATTAACATGTTATAACTGGTATATGAAGGCAGTGTAGTAATGTTAACATGTTATAACTGATGTATACCTACATTAATGTGTTATAACAGGTATATGAAGGCAGTGTAGTGTTAACATGTTATAACTGATGTATACCTACATTAACGTGTTATAACTGGTATATGAAGGCAGTGTAGTGTTAACATGTTATAACTGATGTATACCTACATTAACGTGTTATAACTGGTATATGAAGGCAGTGCAGCATTAACATGTTATAACTGGTATATGAAGGCAGTGTTGTGTTAACATGTTATAACTGGTATATGAAGGCAGTGTTGTGTTAACATGTTATAACTGGTATATGAAGGCAGTGTAGTAGTGTTAACATGTTATAACAGGTATATGAAGGCAGTGTAGTGTTAACATGTTATAACTGGTATATGAAGGCAGTGTAGTATTACCATGTTATAACTGGTATATGAAGACAGTGTAGTAGTGTTAACATGTTATAACTGGTATATGAAGGCAGTGTATTAGTGTTAACATGTTATAACTGGTATATGAAGACAGTGTAGTAGTGTAGTAGTGTTAACATGTTATAACTGATATATACCTACATTATTATTAACATGTTATAACTGGTATATGAAGGCAGTGTAGTAGTGTTAACATGTTATAACTGATATATACCTACATTAACGTATTATAACTGGTATATGAAGGCAGTGTAGTAGTGTTAACATGTTATAACAGGTATATGAAGGCAGTGTAGTGTTAACATGTTATAACTGATGTATACCTACATTAACATATTATAACAGGTATATGAAGGCAGTGTAGTAGTGTTAACATGTTATAACAGGTATATGAAGACAGTGTAGTAGTGTTAACATGTTATAACTGATGTATACCTACATTAACGTATTATAACTGGTATATGAAGACAGTGTAGTGTTAACATGTTATAACTGGTAAATTAAGGCAGTGTAGTAGTGTTAACATGTTATAACAGGTATATGAAGGCAGTGTAGTGTTAACATGTTATAACAGGTATATGAAGGCAGTGTAGTATTAACATGTTATAACTGGTATATGAAGGCAGTGTAGTATTAACATGTTATAACTGGTATATGAAGACAGTGTAGTAGTGTTAACATGTTATAACTGGTATATGAAGGCAGTGTAGTAGTGTTAACATGTTATAACAGGTATATGAAGGCAGTGTAGTGTTAACATGTTATAACTGATGTATACCTACATTAACATATTATAACAGGTATATGAAGGCAGTGTAGTAGTGTTAACATGTTATAACAGGTATATGAAGACAGTGTAGTAGTGTTAACATGTTATAACGGATGTATACCTACATTAACGTATTATAACTGGTATATGAAGACAGTGTAGTGTTAACATGTTATAACTGGTAAATGAAGGCAGTGTAGTAGTGTTAACATGTTATAACAGGTATATGAAGGCAGTGTAGTGTTAACATGTTATAACTGGTATATGAAGGCAGTGTAGTATTAACATGTTATAACTGGTATATGAAGGCAGTGTAGTATTAACATGTTATAACTGGTATATGAAGACAGTGTAGTAGTGTTAACATGTTATAACTGGTATATGAAGGCAGTGTAGTAGTGTTAACATGTTATAACAGGTATATGAAGGCAGTGTAGTAGTGTAGTAGTGTTAACATGTTATAACTGATATATACCTACATTATTATTAACATGTTATAACTGGTATATGAAGGCAGTGTAGTAGTGTTAACATGTTATAACTGATATATACCTACATTAACGTATTATACCTGGTATATGAAGGCAGTGTAGTAGTGTTAACATGTTATAACAGGTATATGAAGGCAGTGTAGTGTTAACATGTTATAACTGATGTATACCTACATTAACATATTATAACAGGTATATGAAGGCAGTGTAGTAGTGTTAACATGTTATAACTGATGTATACCTACATTAACGTATTATAACTGGTATATGAAGGCAGTGTAGTGTTAACATGTTATAACTGATGTCATTAACATGTTATAACAGGTATATGAAGACAGTGTAGTGTTAACATGTTATAACAGGTATATGAAGACTATGTAGTAGTGTTAACATGTTATAACTGATGTATACCTACATTAACGTATTATAACTGGTATATGAAGACAGTGTAGTAGTGTTAACATGTTATAACTGGTATATGAAGACAGTGTAGTGTTAACATGTTATAACTGGTAAATGAAGGCAGTGTAGTGTTAACATGTTATAACTGGTATATGAAGGCAGTGTAGTGTTAACATGTTATAACTGGTATATGAAGGCAGTGTAGTGTTAACATGTTATAACTGGTATATGAAGGCAGTGTAGTGTTAACATGTTATAACAGGTATATGAAGGCAGTGTAGTGTTAACATGTTATAACTGATGTATACCTACATTAACATATTATAACAGGTATATGAAGGCAGTGTAGTAGTGTTAACATGTTATAACAGGTATATGAAGACAGTGTAGTAGTGTTAACATGTTATAACTGATGTATACCTACATTAACGTATTATAACTGGTATATGAAGACAGTGTAGTATTAACATGTTATAACTGGTAAATGAAGGCAGTGTAGTAGTGTTAACATGTTATAACAGGTATATGAAGGCAGTGTAGTGTTAACATGTTATAACAGGTATATGAAGGCAGTGTAGTATTAACATGTTATAACTGGTATATGAAGGCAGTGTAGTATTAACATGTTATAACTGGTATATGAAGACAGTGTAGTAGTGTTAACATGTTATAACTGGTATATGAAGGCAGTGTAGTAGTGTTAACATGTTATAACAGGTATATGAAGGCAGTGTAGTGTTAACATGTTATAACTGATGTATACCTACATTAACATATTATAACAGGTATATGAAGGCAGTGTAGTAGTGTTAACATGTTATAACAGGTATATGAAGACAGTGTAGTAGTGTTAACATGTTATAACTGATGTATACCTACATTAACGTATTATAACTGGTATATGAAGACAGTGTAGTGTTAACATGTTATAACTGGTAAATGAAGGCAGTGTAGTAGTGTTAACATGTTATAACAGGTATATGAAGGCAGTGTAGTGTTAACATGTTATAACTGGTATATGAAGGCAGTGTGGTATTAACATGTTATAACTGGTATATGAAGGCAGTGTAGTATTAACATGTTATAACTGGTATATGAAGACAGTGTAGTAGTGTTAACATGTTATAACTGGTATATGAAGGCAGTGTAGTAGTGTTAACATGTTATAACAGGTATATGAAGGCAGTGTAGTAGTGTAGTAGTGTTAACATGTTATAACTGATATATACCTACATTATTATTAACATGTTATAACTGGTATATGAAGGCAGTGTAGTAGTGTTAACATGTTATCACTACACTGCCTTCATTTACCAGTTATAACATGTTAACACTACACTGTCTTCATATACCAGTTATAACATGTTAACACTACTACACTGTCTTCATATACCAGTTATAATACGTTAATGTAGGTATACATCAGTTATAACATGTTAACACTACTACATAGTCTTCATATACCTGTTATAACATGTTAACACTACACTGTCTTCATATACCTGTTATAACATGTTAATGACATCAGTTATAACATGTTAACACTACACTGCCTTCATATACCAGTTATAATACGTTAATGTAGGTATACATCAGTTATAACATGTTAACACTACTACACTGCCTTCATATACCTGTTATAATATGTTAATGTAGGTATACATCAGTTATAACATGTTAACACTACACTGCCTTCATATACCTGTTATAAAACTGATGTATATTTTTTACACTCCATGTATAACTGATATTTAACTATGTAGTATGTGGACACCCCTTCAAATTAGTGGATTATTTTTCAGCCACACCGGTTGCTGACAGGTGTATAAAAAAACCACAGCCATGCAATCTCCATAGACAAACACTGAAGAGCTCAGTGACTTTCAATGTGACACTGTCACACACACAAGCCTAAGATCACCATGCGCATTGCCAAGCGCCATTGGACTCTGGAGCGGTGGAAACGCGTTCTCTGGAGTGATTAATCACGCTTCACCATCTGGCAGTCCGACAGACGGATCTGGGTTTGGCAGATGCCAGGAGAACGCTACCTGCCCCAAATGCATAGTGCCAACTGTAAAGTTTGGTGGAGGAGGAATAATGGTCTGGGGTGTTTTTTTTATGGTTCGAGCCCCTTAGTTCCAGTGAAGGGGAATCTTATCGCTACAGCATACAATGACATTCTAGATGATTCTGTGATTCCAACTTGGTGGCAACAGTTTCCTATTTCAGCATGACAATGCCCCCGAGCACAAAGGGAGGTCCATACAGTCATGGTTTGTAGACATCGGTGTGGAAGAGCTTAACTGCACAGAGTCCTGACCTCAACCCAATCGAACACCTTTGGGATGAATTGGAAAGCCTACTGCAGGGCCAGGCCTAATCGCCCCCATCATCAGTACCCTTTTGGAATGAGATGCTGGATGAGCAGTTGTCCACATACCTTTTGGTTATGTTGTGTGTGTGTGTGTGTGTGTGTATAACATGTAGATATGTCAAGGTAGCCTGGGTGCCAGTCAGTTTGTGCTCTCTTACCAACTCTTTTTTTCATGGCATGACACTGCGTGTGAAGTGTTAACCATTATTAATGTGTAATACCAGGTATATGAAGCGTTATAACTATTACTGTGTAATACCAGGTATATGAAGTGTTATAACTAAGGTGTAATCCAGGTATATGAAGCGTTATAACTAATGTGTAATACCAGGTATATGAAGTGTTATAACTAAGGTGTAATCCAGGTATATGAAGCGTTATAACTATTACTGTGTAATACCAGGTATATGAAGTGTTATAACTATTACTGTGTAATACCAGGTATATGAAGCGTTATAACTATTACTGTGTAATACCAGGTATATGAAGTGTTATAACTAAGGTGTAATCCAGGTATATGAAGCGTTATAACTAATGTGTAATACCAGGTATATGAAGTGTTATAACTAATGTGTAATACCAGGTATATGAAGTGTTATAACTATTACTGTGTAATACCAGGTATATGAAGTGTTATAACTATTACTGTGTAATACCAGGTATATGAAGTGTTATAACTAATGTGTGATACCGGGTATGGTAACTGTTATTACTGTGTGATACCGGGTATGGTAACTGTTATTACTGTGTAATACCGGGTATGGTAACTGTTATTACTGTGTGATACCGGGTATGGTAACTGTTATTACTGTGTGATACCGGGTATGGTAACTGTTATTACTGTGTGATACCGGGTATGGTAACTGTTATTACTGTGTGATGCCGGGTATGGTAACTGTTATTACTGTGTGATACCGGGTATGGTAACTGTTATAATACCGGGTATGGTAACTGTTATTACTGTGTGATACCGGGTATGGTAACTGTTATTACTGTGTAATACCGGGTATGGTAACTGTTATTACTGTGTGATACCGGGTATGGTAACTGTTATTACTGTGTGATACCGGGTATGGTAACTGTTATAATACCGGGTATGGTAACTGTTATTACTGTGTGATACCGGGTATGGTAACTGTTATTACTGTGTGATACCGGGTATGGTAACTGTTATTACTGTGTAATACCGGGTATGGTAACTGTTATTACTGTGTAATACCAGGTATGGTAACTGTTATAATACCGGGTATGGTAACTGTTATTACTGTGTAATACCAGGTATGGTAACTGTTATAATACCGGGTATGGTAACTGTTATTACTGTGTAATACCGGGTATGGTAACTGTTATTACTGTGTAACACCGGGTATGGTAACTGTTATTACTGTGTGATACCGGGTATGGTAACTGTTATTACTGTGTGATACCGGGTATGGTAACTGTTATTACTGTGTGATACCGGGTATGGTAACTGTTATTACTGTGTGATACCGGGTACGGTAACTGTTATAATACCGGGTATGGTAACTTATTACTGTGTAATACCGGGTATGGTAACTGTTATTACTGTGTGATACCGGGTATGGTAACTGTTATTACTGTGTGATACCGGGTATGGTAATTGTTATTACTGTGTAACACCAGGTATGTGAAGTGTGTCCCGGTGTTGTCTGAAGAGCAGAAAGGAGACTTTGCTCAGCTGGAGCTGGTGATGACTAAAGAGTTCATCTCTCAACAACTCATCCACCTCACTGGCTGTCTGGATACCAATGAAGAGGGAGGAAGGTGAGAGGAGGGGGGATGGGTGGGTGAGAGGGGGGATGGGTGGGTGATGAGAGGTGGAGGAGGAGGGGATGGGTGAGAGAGGAGGAGGTGGTGGCTGAGAGAGGTGGAGGAGGAGGTGGTGGCTGAGAGAGGTGGAGGAGGAGGAGGTGGCTGAGAGAGGTGGAGGAGGAGGTGGCTGAGAGAGGTGGAGGAGGAGGTGGCTGAGAGAGGTGGAGGAGGAGGAGGTGGCTGAGAGAGGTGGAGGGAGGAGGAGGTGGCTGAGAGAGGAGGAGGGGGTGGCTGAGAGAGGAGGAGGGTGTGGGTGAGAGAGGTAGAGGGGGGGTGGATGGGTGAGAGGTGGAGGGGATGGGTGAGAGAGGTAGAGGGGGGGTGGATGGGTGAGAGGTGGAGGGGATGGGTGAGAGGAGGTGATGGGTGAGAGGTGGAAGAGGAGGGGATGGGTGAGAGGTGGAAGAGGAGGGGATGGGTGAGATAGGTGGAAGAGGAGGGGATGGGTGAGAGAGGTGGAAGAGGAGAGGATGGGTGAGAGAGGTGGAAGAGGAGGGGATGGGTGAGAGAGGTGGAAGAGGAGGTGGTGGGTGAGAGAGGTGAAAGAGGAGGGGATGGGTGAGAGAGGTGAAAGAGGAGGGGATGGGTGAGAGGTGGAAGAGGAGGGGATGGGTGAGAGGTGGAAGAGGAGGGGATGGGTGAGAGGTGGAAGAGGAGGGGATGGGTGAGAGGTGGAAGAGGAGGGGATGGGTGAGAGATGGAGGAGGAGGGGATGGGTGAGAGAGGTGAAAGAGGAGGGGATGGGTGAGAGGTGGAAGAGGAGGGGATGGGTGAGAGATGGAGGAGGAGGGGATGGGTGAGAGAGGTGAAAGAGGAGGGGATGGGTGAGAGAGGTGGAAGAGGAGGGGATGGGTGAGAGAGGTGGAAGAGGAGGTGGTGGGTGAGAGAGGTGGAAGAGGAGGTGGTGGGTGAGAGAGGAGGAGGAGATGGTTGGGGGAGGTGGAGGAGTAGAGGATGGTTGGGGGAGGTAATGTAGCCATCAGTGGTTGAGTTCGTGCCTGACTACATAACAGACGCCTGGATAGATATTTAACATCACCTCACATAGTAATCTGATCTCTAACATATCAACTAATCACATCACATAGTAATCTGATCTCTAACATATCAACTAATCACATCACATAGTAATCTGATCTATTAACATATCAACTAATCACCTCACATAGTAATCTGATCTCTAACATATCAACTAATCACATCACATAGTAATCTGATCTCTAACATATCAACTAATCACATCACATAGTAATCTGATCTCTAACATATCAACTAATCACATCACATAGTAATCTGATCTATTAACATATCAACTAATCACATCACATAGTAATCTGATCTCTAACATATCAACTAATCACCTCACATAGTAATCTGATCTCTAACATATCAACTAATCACATCACATAGTAATCTGATCTCTAACATATCAACTAATCACATCACATAGTAATCTGATCTCTAACATATCAACTAATCACATCACATAGTAATCTGATCTATTAACATATCAACTAATCACCTCACATAGTAATCTGATCTCTAACATATCAACTAATCACATCACATAGTAATCTGATCTATTAACATATCAACTAATCACCTCACATAGTAATCTGATCTCTAACATATCAACTAATCACATCACATAGTAATCTGATCTCTAACATATCAACTAATCACATCACATAGTAATCTGATCTCTAACATATCAACTAATCACATCACATAGTAATCTGATCTCTAACATATCAACTAATCACATCACATAGTAATCTGATCTCTAACATATCAACTAATCACATCACATAGTAATCTGATCTATTAACATATCAACTAATCACATCACATAGTAATCTGATCTCTAACATATCAACTAATCACATCACATAGTAATCTGATCTCTAACATATCAACTAATCACATCACATAGTAATCTGATCTCTAACATATCAACTAATCACATCACATAGTAATCTGATCTCTAACATATCAACTAATCACATCACATAGTAATCTGATCTCTAACATATCAACTAATCACCTCACATAGTAATCTGATCTATTAACTAATCACATCACATAGTAATCTGATCTCTAACATATCAACTAATCACATCACATAGTAATCTGATCTATTAACATATCAACTAATCACCTCACATAGTAATCTGATCTATTAACTAATCACATCACATAGTAATCTGATCTCTAACATATCAACTAATCACATCACATAGTAATCTGATCTATCAACTAATCACCTCACATAGTAATCTGATCTATTAACTAATCACCTCACATAGTAATCTGATCTATTAACTAATCACCTCACATAGTAATCTGATCTATTAACTAATCACCTCACATAGTAATCTGATCTATTAACTAATCACATCACATAGTAATCTGATCTATTAACTAATCACCTCACATAGTAATCTGATCTATTAACTAATCACCTCACATAGTAATCTGATCTATTAACTAACCACCTCACATAGTAATCTGATCTATCAACTAATCACCTCACATAGTAATCTGATCTATTAACTAATCACCTCACATGATGTAGTAATCTGATCTATTAACTAATCACATCACATAGTAATCTGATCTCTAACATATCAACTAATCACCTCACATAGTAATCTGATCTATTAACTAATCACATCACATAGTAATCTGATCTCTAACATATCAACTAATCACCTCACATAGTAATCTGATCTCTAACATATCAACTAATCACCTCACATAGTAATCTGATCTATTTAACATGTCAGAAAACGACTCAGTCGATAACGTGGTACACAACCATTGGTTGATTCAACAACAGTGCGTCTAGTCGGGCAGGAAGTTAATCAGGTTTATCTTTCTCCTTGTATATGGTGCTACAGAAAGTGTTCATGTAACTCTGTGTGTGTGTGTGTGTGTGTGTGTGTGTGTGTGTGTGTGTGTGTGTGTGTGTGTATAGGAAGCGTGTGGTGGCTGTGTTACAGGAGATGCTTGTCCTACCTCAGACTCCTCCCTCTCTGGTCTCTCTGCTGACGGAGAAACTACTGACCCTGATACCTGACGACCACAGACGCATTCAGACCGTAGGTTATACACACACACACACACACACACACACACACACACACACACGATAGATAAAGGTGTCGTGAAAGTGTTAACCTGTGTGTGTGCGCGTGCCAGGTGGCGGAGGTGATCTCGGAGGTGCGTGAGCCCATCGTCGTCAGACAGCCGCTGGATGAGAACGAGAACCGCAGGAAACAAGTTAAGGTATTCGCTTTGATGTATCTCTCCTTTATTCTCTATCTAATCCTCCATCCTCTTCCTCTTCCTCTCATCCCTACCTCTACCTCTCTCCATCCTCTACCTCTCCCTCTCTCTCCTTTATTCTCTATCTAATCCTCCATCCCTCTCTCCATCCTCTTCCTCTTCCTCTCATCCCTACCTCTACCTCTCTCCATCCTCTACCTCTCCCTCTCATCCCTACCTCTACCTCTCTCCATCCTCTACCTCTCCCTCTCTCTCCTTTATTCTCTATCTAATCCTCCATCCCTCTCTCCATCCTCTACCTCTTCCTCTCATCCCTACCTCTACCTCTCTCCATCCTCTACCTCTCCCTCTCTCTCCTTTATTCTCTATCTAATCCTCCATCCCTCTCTCCATCCTCTACCTCTTCCTCTCATCCCTACCTCTACCTCTCTCCATCCTCTACCTCTCCCTCTCTCTCCTTTATTCTCTATCTAATCCTCCATCCCTCTCTCCATCCTCTACCTCTTCCTCTCATCCCTACCTCTACCTCTCTCCATCCTCTACCTCTCCCTCTCTCTCCTTTATTATCTATCTAATCCTCCATCCCTCTCTCCATCCTCTACCTCTTCCTCTCATCCCTACCTCTTTCTCTCTACTCTTCCCTCTCTCTCCCTCTCTTTACCTATTCTCTATCTAATCCTCCATCCTCTTCCTCTTCCTCTCATCCCTACCTCTACCTCTCTCCATCCTCTACCTCTCCCTCTCTCTCCTTTATTCTCTATCTAATCCTCCATCCCTCTCTCCATCCTCTTCCTCTTCCTCTCATCCCTACCTCTACCTCTCTCCATCCTCTACCTCTCCCTCTCATCCCTACCTCTACCTCTCTCCATCCTCTACCTCTCCCTCTCTCTCCTTTATTCTCTATCTAATCCTCCATCCCTCTCTCCATCCTCTACCTCTTCCTCTCATCCCTACCTCTACCTCTCTCCATCCTCTACCTCTCCCTCTCTCTCCTTTATTCTCTATCTAATCCTCCATCCCTCTCTCCATCCTCTACCTCTTCCTCTCATCCCTACCTCTACCTCTCTCCATCCTCTACCTCTCCATCTCTCTCCTTTATTCTCTATCTAATCCTCCATCCCTCTCTCCATCCTCTACCTCTTCCTCTCATCCCTACCTCTACCTCTCTCCATCCTCTACCTCTCCCTCTCTCTCCTTTATTATCTATCTAATCCTCCATCCCTCTCTCCATCCTCTACCTCTTCCTCTCATCCCTACCTCTTTCTCTCTACTCTTCCCTCTCTCTCCCTCTCTTTACCTCTTCTCTATCTAATCCTCCATCCCTCCTCTTCTTTCTCTCCATCCTCTACCTCTCTCTCCTCTACCTCTCCCTCTCTCTCCTTTATTCTCTATCTAATCCTCCATCCCTCCTCTTCTTTCTCTCCATCCTCTCCCTCTCTCTCCTCTTCTCTCTCTCCTTTACCTCTCTCTCTCCTCTTCTCTCTCTCCTTTACCTCTCCCTCTCTCTCCTCTTCTCTCTCTCCTTTACCTCTCCCTCTCTCTCCTCTTCTCTCTCTCCTTTACCTCTCCCTCTCTCTCCTCTTTCTAATCCTTCATCCCTCTCTCCATCCTACCTCTCTCTCCTCTTCCCTCTCTCCTTTATTCTCTATCTAATCCTCCATCCCTCCTCTTCTTTCTCTCCATCCTCTACCTCTCTCTCCTCTACCTCTTCCCTCTCTCTCCTTTACCTCTTCTCTATCTAATCCTCCATCCCTCTCTCCATCCTCTACCTCTTCCTCTCATCCATACCTCTTCCTCTCTCCTCTTCCCTCTCTCTCCTTTACCTCTTCTCTATCTAATCCTCCATCCCTCTCTCCATCCCTCTCTCTTCTCTACCCCTCTCTCCTTTACCTCTCCCTCTCTCCTTCCAGTTAGCGTATGTGAAGGTTTGTATCCTAGAGACTAATCATATCAAATGTTATTAGTCAGGTGTTTGGTAATCAGATGTTATTAGTCAGGTGTTTGGTAATCAGATGTTATTAGTCGGGTGTTTGGTAATCAGATGTTATTAGTCAGGTGTTTGGTAATCAGATGTTATTAGTCAGGTGTTTGGTAATCAGATGTTATTAGTCAGGTGTTTGGTAATCAGATGTTATTAGTCAGGTGTTTGGTAATCAGATGTTATTAGTCAGGTGTTTGGTAATCAGATGTTATTAGTCAGGTGTTTGGTAATCAGATGTTATTAGTCAGGTGTTTGGTAATCAGATGTTATTAGTCAGGTGTTTGGTAATCAGATGTTATTAGTCAGGTGTTTGGTAATCAGATGTTATTAGGTGTTTGGTAATCAGATGTTATTAGTCAGGTGCTTGGTAATCAGATGTTATTAGTCAGGTGTTTGGTAATCAGATGTTATTAGTCAGGTGTTTGGTAATCAGATGTTATTAGTCAGGTGCTTGGTAATCAGATGTTATTAGTCAGGTGTTTGGTAATCAGATGTTATTAGTCAGGTGTTTGGTAATCAGATGTTATTAGTCAGGTGTTTGGTAATCAGATGTTATTAGTCAGGTGTTTGGTAATCAGATGTTATTAGTCAGGTGTTTGGTAATCAGATGTTATCAGTCAGGTGTTTGGTAATCAGATGTTATTAGTCAGGTGTTTGGTAATCAGATGTTATTAGGTGTTTGGTAATCAGATGTTATTAGTCAGGTGTTTGGTAATCAGATGTTATTAGTCAGGTGCTTGGTAATCAGATGTTATTAGTCAGGTGTTTGGTAATCAGATGTTATTAGTCAGGTGTTTGGTAATCAGATGTTATTAGTCAGGTGTTTGGTAATCAGATGTTATTAGGTGTTTGGTAATCAGATGTTATTAGTCAGGTGTTTGGTAATCAGATGTTATTAGTCAGGTGTTTGGTAATCAGATGTTATTAGTCAGGTGTTTGGTAATCAGATGTTATTAGTCAGGTGCTTGGTAATCAGATGTTATTAGTCAGGTGCTTGGTAATCAAATGTTATTAGTCGGGTGTTTGGTAATCAGATGTTATTAGTCGGGTGTTTGGTAATCAGATGTTATTAGTCAGGTGTTTGGTAATCAACAGCTGTAGAGTAACATGCTGACTTTCGGGCCCCTTCCCAACAAAACAATAATGGAACAATAGAAACAGCAGGAATACATCCACAAGGCACTAAGACGGCATTCAATGAGCCAACAAGAAAAGGCTCACCCAGAGGTTGGTGCTCCTAGTAGCCCGGGGACTTCAATGCAGGGAAACTTTAAATCTGTTTTTTTCTTTTAACCAAATTTCTATCAGAGAGTTAAATGTGACAACAACTCTGGACCATCTTTACTCCACACACAGAGACGCATACAAAGCTCTCCCTCAACATTCACAAGGCCGCGGGGCCAGACTGATTTCCAGGACGAGCTGACCAACTGTGTAAGAGAGAGTGTCTTCCCTATCCCGAGTCTGTATTGCCAACATGTTTTAAGCAGATCACCATATAGTCCCTGTGCCCAAGAACTCTAAAGTAGCCTGCCTAAATGACCTCCGACCCATAGCACACACGTCTGTAGTCATGAAATGCTTTGAAAGGCTGTTCATGACTCACATCAACACCATTATCCCAGAAACCCTGGACCGGAGGTGCACAATTGGCGGAACCTCGGCCCTGGACCGAGTGATCTGTCTGGACCGGGTGATCTGTCTGGACCGGGTGATCTGTCTGGACCGGGTGATCTGTCTGGACCGGGTGATCTGTCTGGACCGAGTGATCTGTCTGGACCACCGAGTGATCTGTCTGGACCACCGAGTGATCTGTCTGGACCACCGGGTGATCTGTCTGGACCACCGAGTGATCTGTCTGGACCACCGGGTGATCTGTCTGGACCACCGGGTGATCTGTCTGGACCGGGTGATCTGTCTGGACCGGGTGATCTGTCTGGACCGGGTGATCTGTCTGGACCGGGTGATCTGTCTGGACCACCGGGTGATCTGTCTGGACCACCGAGTGATCTGTCTGGACCACCGAGTGATCTGTCTGGACCGGGTGATCTGTCTGGACCGGGTGATCTGTCTGGACCACCGAGTGATCTGTCTGGACCACCGAGTGATCTGTCTGGACCACCGAGTGATCTGTCTGGACCACCGAGTGATCTGTCTGGACCGGGTGATCTGTCTGGACCGTGTGATCTGTCTGGACCACCGAGTGATCTGTCTGGACCACCGAGTGATCTGTCTGGACCGGGTGATCTGTCTGGACCACCGAGTGATCTGCCTGGACCGGGTGATCTGTCTGGACCACCGAGTGATCTGTCTGGACCGGGTGATCTGTCTGGACCGGGTGATCTGTCTGGACCACCGAGTGATCTGTCTGGACCACCGGGTGATCTGTCTGGACCACCGAGTGATCTGTCTGGACCGGGTGATCTGTCTGGACCACCGAGTGATCTGTCTGGACCGGGTGATCTGTCTGGACCGGGTGATCTGTCTGGACCTCGATACATTTCTCAGAATTAATTGTTAAATTAAATACTGATGAAGCAACCCGGTTTTTTTCAGTGCTGGTAGAAATGGGGTGAAATGGATTTCCGTTTTCCTACATTACAGTCACCGGCCACTAGGAGCATTTCCTCTGCTTGTCTCTGTGCAGCTCGCTGAGTGCAGTTTCTATGCATCGGTTTGTGGTCGGAAATGGTCCGCTATGAAAAATATAGGTCTCAACTCTCTTGGTAAATAATATGGTCTACAGCTTATCATGAGCTATTCTACCTCCGTGGGGCAGGTATAAACTCCAAATGGAGGTCAGTGGTCGCTGTTCCGATGTCCAGAAGCTCTTTACGGTCTGTAACCTCCCTCTCTCTCCTCTCTCTCTCTCACCTCTCTTTTCTCTCTGTCTCTCTCTTCCCTGTCTCTCTCTCTCTCCTCTCTGTCTCTCTCTGTCTCTCTCTCTCTCTCTCTCTCTCTCTCTCTCTCTCTCTCTCTCTCTCTGTCTCTCTCTCTCTCACCTCTCTTTTCTCTCTGTCTCTCTCTTCCCTGTCTCTCTCTCTCTCCTCTCTGTCTCTCTCTCTCTCTCTCTCTCTCTCTCTCTCTCTCTCTCTCTCTCTCTGTCTCTCTCTCTCTCTCGCTCTCTCTCTCTCTCTCTCTATCTCTCTCTGTCTATCTCTCTCTGTCTCTCTCCTCTCTCTGTCTCCTCTCTGTCTCCTCTCTCTCTCCCCTCTCCTCTCTCTCTCCTTCCAGCTAGCGGAGATGAAAGTTGGTATCCTAGAAGCTAAACAGGCTTTAGAGGAGTGTATCAGTAACCAGGAGTTCAGCAGAGCAGCGGAGCTGAAGGACTCTATAACTGACCTGGAGAACCTGAGGAACAACATCCTGCAGGAGGAGAACACACAGCAGGAGGACAAGGAGACAGAGACACGCATGGAGAAGGTACAGACACACACCACGGAATCACACACACACACAGCAGGAGGACAAGGAGACAGAGACACGCATGGAGAAGGTACAGACACACACCACGGAATCACACACACACACACACACACACACCACGGAATCACACACACATACACCACGGAATCACACACACACATACACCACGGAATCACACACACACACACACCACGGAATCACACACACACACACACACACACCACGGAATCACACACACACACACACACACACACACACACACCACGGAATCACACACACATACACCACGGAATCACACACACATACACCACGGAATCACACACACACACACACACACACACACACACACACACACACACACACACACACACACACACCACGGAATCACACACACACACACACACACCACGGAATCACACACACATACACCACGGAATCACACACACATACACCACGGAATCACACACACACACACACACACACACACACACACACACCACGGAATCACACACACACACACCACGGAATCACACAGCAGGACGACAAGGAGACAGAGACATGGAGAAGGTACAGACACGTTATTGTCTCCATAAATAAATGCTGTGTTGTGTTCTCTCTGTCAGACGGACCCAGAGACTCTCCTGCGCTGTCTGACCATGTGTGTTGAGCTGCTGAAACAGATGAACATCAAGACGAGGATCGGTCCCACCATGTCAGCTATCCTCTCCTCTCTGGTACTATACTGTCTAATCTAACATATAGGATCCATCATGTCAGCTATCCTCTCCTCTCTGGTACTATACTGTCTAATCTAACATATAGGATCCACCATGTCAGCTATCCTCTCCTCTCTGGTACTATACTGTCTAATCTAACATATAGGATCCACCATGTCAGCTATTCTCTCTGGTACTATACTGTCTAATCTAACATATAGGATCCATCATGTCAGCTATCCTCTCCTCTCTGGTACTATACTGTCTAATCTAACATATAGGATCCATCATGTCAGCTATCCTCTCTGGTACTATACTGTCTAATCTAACATATAGGATCCATCATGTCAGCTATCCTCTCCTCTCTGGTACTATACTGTCTAATCTAACATATAGGATCCATCATGTCAGCTATCCTCTCCTCTCTGGTACTATACTGTCTAATCTAACATATAGGATCCATCATGTCAGCTATCCTCTCCTCTCTGGTACTATACTGTCTAATCTAACATATAGGATCCACCATGTCAACTATCCTCTCTGGTACTACACTGTCTAATCTAACATATAGGATCCACCATGTCAGCTATCCTCTCCTCTCTGGTACTATACTGTCTAATCTAACATATAGGATCCATCATGTCAGCTATCCTCTCCTCTCTGGTACTATACTGTCTAATCTAACATATAGGATCCATCATGTCAGCTATCCTCTCCTCTCTGGTACTATACTGTCTAATCTAACATATAGGATCCACCATGTCAGCTATCCTCTCTGGTACTATACTGTCTAATCTAACATATAGGATCCATCATGTCAGCTATCCTCTCCTCTCTGGTACTATACTGTCTAATCTAACATATAGGATCCATCATGTCAGCTATCCTCTCCTCTCTGGTACTATACTGTCTAATCTAACATATAGGATCCACCATGTCAGCTATCCTCTCCTCTCTGGTACTATACTGTCTAATCTAACATATAGGATCCATCATGTCAGCTATCCTCTCCTCTCTGGTACTATACTGTCTAATCTAACATATAGGATCCATCATGTCAGCTATCCTCTCTGGTACTATACTGTCTAATCTAACATATAGGATCCACCATGTCAGCTATCCTCTCTGGTACTATACTGTCTAATCTAACATATAGGATCCACCATGTCAGCTATCCTCTCCTCTCTGGTACTATACTGTCTAATCTAACATATAGGATCCATCATGTCAGCTATCCTCTCCTCTCTGGTACTATACTGTCTAATCTAACATATAGGATCCATCATGTCAGCTATCCTCTCCTCTCTGGTACTATACTGTCTAATCTAACATATAGGATCCACCATGTCAGCTATCCTCTCTGGTACTATACTGTCTAATCTAACATATAGGATCCATCATGTCAGCTATCCTCTCCTCTCTGGTACTATACTGTCTAATCTAACATATAGGATCCATCATGTCAGCTATCCTCTCTGGTACTATACTGTCTAATCTAACATATAGGATCCATCATGTCAGCTATCCTCTCCTCTCTGGTACTATACTGTCTAATCTAACATATAGGATCCATCATGTCAGCTATCCTCTCCTCTCTGGTACTATACTGTCTAATCTAACATATAGGATCCACCATGTCAGCTATCCTCTGGTACTATACTGTCTAATCTAACATATAGGATCCATCATGTCAGCTATCCTCTCTGGTACTATACTGTCTAATCTAACATATAGGATCCATCATGTCAGCTATCCTCTCCTCTCTGGTACTATACTGTCTAATCTAACATATAGGATCCATCATGTCAGCTATCCTCTCCTCTCTGGTACTATACTGTCTAATCTAACATATAGGATCCACCATGTCAGCTATCCTCTCTGGTACTATACTGTCTAATCTAACATATAGGATCCATCATGTCAGCTATCCTCTCTGGTACTATACTGTCTAATCTAACATATAGGATCCATCATGTCAGCTATCCTCTCTGGTACTATACTGTCTAATCTAACATATAGGATCCATCATGTCAGCTATCCTCTCCTCTCTGGTACTATACTGTCTAATCTAACATATAGGATCCACCATGTCAGCTATCCTCTCCTCTCTGGTACTATACTGTCTAATCTAACATATAGGATCCACCATGTCAGCTATCCTCTCCTCTCTGGTACTATACTGTCTAATCTAACATATAGGATCCACCATGTCAGCTATCCTCTCCTCTCTGGTACTATACTGTCTAATCTAACATATAGGATCCATCATGTCAGCTATCCTCTCCTCTCTGGTACTATACTGTCTAATCTAACATATAGGATCCATCATGTCAGCTATCCTCTCTGGTACTATACTGTCTAATCTAACATATAGGATCCACCATGTCAGCTATCCTCTCTGGTACTATACTGTCTAATCTAACATATAGGATCCATCATGTCAGCTATCCTCTCTGGTACTATACTGTCTAATCTAACATATAGGATCCACCATGTCAGCTATCCTCTCTGGTACTATACTGTCTAATCTAACATATAGGATCCATCATGTCAGCTATCCTCTCCTCTCTGGTACTATACTGTCTAATCTAACATATAGGATCCATCATGTCAGCTATCCTCTCCTCTCTGGTACTATACTGTCTAATCTAACATATAGGATCCATCATGTCAGCTATCCTCTCTGGTACTATACTGTCTAATCTAACATATAGGATCCATCATGTCAGCTATCCTCTCCTCTCTGGTACTATACTGTCTAATCTAACATATAGGATCCACCATGTCAGCTATCCTCTCTGGTACTATACTGTCTAATCTAACATATAGGATCCATCATGTCAGCTATCCTCTCCTCTCTGGTACTATACTGTCTAATCTAACGTATAGGATCCACCATGTCAGCTATCCTCTCCTCTCTGGTACTATACTGTCTAATCTAACATATAGGATCCATCATGTCAGCTATCCTCTCCTCTCTGGTACTATACTGTCTAATCTAACATATAGGATCCATCATGTCAGCTATCCTCTCTGGTACTATACTGTCTAATCTAACATATAGGATCCATCATGTCAGCTATCCTCTCCTCTCTGGTACTATACTGTCTAATCTAACATATAGGATCCACCATGTCAGCTATCCTCTCTGGTACTATACTGTCTAATCTAACATATAGGATCCACCATGTCAGCTATCCTCTCCTCTCTGGTACTATACTGTCTAATCTAACGTATAGGATCCATCATGTCAGCTATCCTCTCTGGTACTATACTGTCTAATCTAACATATAGGATCCATCATGTCATCTATCCTCTCCTCTCTGGTACTATACTGTCTAATCTAACATATAGAATCCATCATGTCAGCTATCCTCTCCTCTCTGGTACTATACTGTCTAATCTAACATATAGGATCCATCACGTCAGCTATCCTCTCTGGTACTATACTGTCTAATCTAACGTATAGGATCCATCACGTCAGCTATCCTCTCTGGTACTATACTGTCTAATCTAACATATAGGATCCACCATGTCAGCTATCCTCTCTGGTACTATACTGTCTAATCTAACATATAGGATCCACCATGTCAGCTATCCTCTCCTCTCTGGTACTATACTGTCTAATCTAACATATAGGATCCATCATGTCAGCTATCCTCTCTGGTACTATACTGTCTAATCTAACGTATAGGATCCATCATGTCAACTATCCTCTCCTCTCTGGTACTATACTGTCTAATCTAACATATAGGATCCATCATGTCAGCTATCCTCTCCTCTCTGGTACTATACTGTCTAATCTAACATATAGGATCCACCATGTCAGCTATCCTCTCCTCTCTGGTACTATACTGTCTAATCTAACATATAGGATCCATCATGTCAGCTATCCTCTCCTCTCTGGTACTATACTGTCTAATCTAACATATAGAATCCATCATGTCAGCTATCCTCTCCTCTCTGGTACTATACTGTCTAATCTAACGTATAGGATCCATCATGTCAGCTATCCTCTCTGGTACTATACTGTCTAATCTAACATATAGGATCCACCATGTCAGCTATCCTCTCTGGTACTATACTGTCTAATCTAACGTATAGGATCCACCATGTCAGCTATCCTCTCCTCTCTGGTACTATACTGTCTAATCTAACATATAGAATCCATCATGTCAGCTATCCTCTCTGGTACTATACTGTCTAATCTAACGTATAGGATCCACCATGTCAGCTATCCTCTCCTCTCTGGTACTATACTGTCTAATCTAACATATAGGATCCATCATGTCAGCTATCCTCTCCTCTCTGGTACTATACTGTCTAATCTAACATATAGGATCCATCATGTCAGCTATCCTCTCCTCTCTGGTACTATACTATCTAATCTAACGTATAGGATCCACCATGTCAGCTATCCTCTCTGGTACTATACTGTCTAATCTAACGTATAGGATCCATCATGTCAGCTATCCTCTCTGGTACTATACTGTCTAATCTAACATATAGGATCCACCATGTCAGCTATCCTCTCCTCTCTGGTACTATACTGTCTAATCTAACATATAGGATCCACCATGTCATCTATCCTCTCTGGTACTATACTGTCTAATCTAACATATAGGATCCATCATGTCAGCTATCCTCTCTGGTACTATACTGTCTAATCTAACATATAGGATCCACCATGTCATCTATCCTCTCTGGTACTATACTGTCTAATCTAACGTATAGGATCCATCATGTCAGCTATCCTCTCTGGTACTATACTGTCTAATCTAACATATAGAATCCATCATGTCAGCTATCCTCTCCTCTCTGGTACTATACTGTCTAATCTAACGTATAGGATCCATCATGTCAGCTATCCTCTCCTCTCTGGTACTATACTGTCTAATCTAACGTATAGGATCCACCATGTCAGCTATCCTCTCCTCTCTGGTACTATACTGTCTAATCTAACATATAGGATCCACCATGTCAGCTATCCTCTCCTCTCTGGTACTATACTGTCTAATCTAACATATAGAATCCATCATGTCAGCTATCCTCTCCTCTCTGGTACTATACTGTCTAATCTAACATATAGAATCCACCATGTCAGCTATCCTCTCCTCTCTGGTACTATACTGTCTAATCTAACATATAGGATCCATCATGTCAGCTCTCCTCTCTGGTACTATACTGTCTAATCTAACGTATAGGATCCATCATGTCAGCTATCCTCTCCTCTCTGGTACTATACTGTCTAATCTAACATATAGGATCCACCATGTCAGCTATCCTCTCTGGTACTATACTGTCTAATCTAACATATAGGATCCACCATGTCAGCTATCCTCTCCTCTCTGGTACTATACTGTCTAATCTAACATATAGGATCCATCATGTCAGCTATCCTATCCTCTCTGGTACTATACTGTCTAATCTAACGTATAGGATCCATCATGTCAGCTATCCTCTCCTCTCTGGTACTATACTGTCTAATCTAACGTATAGGATCCACCATGTCAGCTATCCTCTCCTCTCTGGTACTATACTGTCTAATCTAACATATAGGATCCATCATGTCAGCTATCCTCTGGTACTATACTGTCTAATCTAACATATAGGATCCATCATGTCAGCTATCCTCTCTGGTACTATACTGTCTAATCTAACATATAGGATCCATCATGTCAGCTATCCTCTCTGGTACTATACTGTCTAATCTAACATATAGGATCCATCATGTCAGCTATCCTCTCTGGTACTATACTGTCTAATCTAACATATAGGATCCATCATGTCAGCTATCCTCTCCTCTCTGGTACTATACTGTCTAATCTAACGTATGGGATCCATCATGTCAACTATCCTCTCCTCTCTGGTACTATACTGTCCAATCTAACATATAGGATCCATCATGTCAGCTATCCTCTCCACTCTGGTACTATACTGTCTAATCTAACATATAGGATCCACCATGTCAGCTATCCTCTCTGGTACTATACTGTCTAATCTAACGTATAGGATCCATCATGTCATCTATCCTCTCCTCTCTGGTACTATACTGTCTAATCTAACATATAGGATCCACCATGTCAGCTATCCTCTCCTCTCTGGTACTATACTGTCTAATCTAACATATAGGATCCACCATGTCAGCTATCCTCTCTGGTACTATACTGTCTAATCTAACATATAGGATCCACCATGTCAGCTATCCTCTCTGGTACTATACTGTCTAATCTAACGTATAGGATCCACCATGTCAGCTATCCTCTCCTCTCTGGTACTATACTGTCTAATCTAACGTATAGGATCCACCATGTCATCTATCCTCTCCTCTCTGGTACTATACTGTCTAATCTAACGTATCCCTCCCTCCCTCCCTCCCTCACTCTCCCCCCCTCCCTCTCCCCCCTCCCTCTCCCCCACTCCCACCCTTCCTCCCTGCCCTCTCCCTCCCTCTCCCCTCCCTCTCTCCCTCCCTTCCTCCCTCCCTCCCTCCTTCCCTCTCCTCCCTCCCTTCCTCCCTCTCCCCCCCTCCCTCTTCCCCCCTCCCTCCCTCTCATCCCTACTCCCCCTCCATCCTCCCCTCCCCCCTCCCTCCCTACTCCCCTCCCTCCTGTCAGATCCTGCCCAGTATATCCAACGCCCAGCCAGCGGTGAGGAACATGGCAGTCGTGTGTTTGGGGACGTGTGCTCTGCACAGCAAAGACCTGGTCAACACACATCTGGTGCTGCTGCTGCAGGTACCACAATAATCACCCTCTGTCTCTGTAGATAGCCCAGCTAGATGAGGTCACCCTCTGTCTCTGTAGATAGCCCAGCTAGATGAGGTCACCCTCTGTCTCTGTAGATAGCCCAGCTAGATGAGGTCACCCTCTGTCTCTGTAGATAGCCCAGCTAGATGAGGTCACCCTCTGTCTCTGTAGATAGCCCAGCTAGATGAGGTCACCCTCTGTCTCTGTAGATAGCCCAGCTAGATGAGGTCACCCTCTGTCTCTGTAGATAGCCCAGCTAGATGAGGTCACCCTCTGTCTCTGTAGATAGCCCAGCTAGATGAGGTCACCCTCTGTCTCTGTAGATAGCCCAGCTAGATGAGGTCACCCTCTGTCTCTGTAGATAGCCCAGCTAGATGAGGTCACCCTCTGTCTCTGTAGATAGCCCAGCTAGATGAGGTCACCCTCTGTCTCTGTAGATAGCCCAGCTAGATGAGGTCACCCTCTGTCTCTGTAGATAGCCCAGCTAGATGAGGTCACCCTCTGTCTCTGTAGATAGCCCAGCTAGATGAGGTCACCCTCTGTCTCTGTAGATAGCCCAGCTAGATGAGGTCGCCCTCTGTCTCTGTAGATAGCCCAGCTAGATGAGGTCGCCCTCTGTCTCTGTAGATAGCCCAGCTAGATGAGGTCGCCCTCTGTCTCTGTAGATAGCCCAGCTAGATGAGGTCGCCCTCTGTCTCTGTAGATAGCCCAGCTAGATGAGGTCGCCCTCTGTCTCTGTAGATAGCCCAGCTAGATGAGGTCGCCCTCTGTCTCTGTAGATAGCCCAGCTAGATGAGGTCGCCCTCTGTCTCTGTAGATAGCCCAGCTAGATGAGGTCGCCCTCTGTCTCTGTAGATAGCCCAGCTAGATGAGGTCGCCCTCTGTCTCTGTAGATAGCCCAGCTAGATGAGGTCGCCCTCTGTCTCTGTAGATAGCCCAGCTAGATGAGGTCGCCCTCTGTCTCTGTAGATAGCCCAGCTAGATGAGGTCGCCCTCTGTCTCTGTAGATAGCCCAGCTAGATGAGGTCGCCCTCTGTCTCTGTAGATAGCCCAGCTAGATGAGGTCACCCTCTGTCTCTGTAGATAGCCCAGCTAGATGAGGTCACCCTCTGTCTCTGTAGATAGCCCAGCTAGATGAGGTCACCCTCTGTCTCTGTAGATAGCCCAGCTAGATGAGGTCACCCTCTGTCTCTGTAGATAGCCCAGCTAGATGAGGTCACCCTCTGTCTCTGTAGATAGCCCAGCTAGATGAGGTCACCCTCTGTCTCTGTAGATAGCCCAGCTAGATGAGGTCACCCTCTGTCTCTGTAGATAGCCCAGCTAGATGAGGTCACCCTCTGTCTCTGTAGATAGCCCAGCTAGATGAGGTCAGTATCGGTGTCTGTAGATAGCCCAGCTAGATGAGGTCACCCTCTGTCTCTGTAGATAGCCCAGCTAGATGAGGTCACCCTCTGTCTCTGTAGATAGTCCAGCTAGATGAGGTCACCCTCTGTCTCTGTAGATAGCCCAGCTAGATGAGGTCACCCTCTGTCTCTGTAGATAGCCCAGCTAGATGAGGTCACCCTCTGTCTCTGTAGATAGCCCAGCTAGATGAGGTCACCCTCTGTCTCTGTAGATAGCCCAGCTAGATGAGGTCACCCTCTGTCTCTGTAGATAGCCCAGCTAGATGAGGTCGCCCTCTGTCTCTGTAGATAGCCCAGCTAGATGAGGTCGCCCTCTCTCTGTAGATAGCCCAGCTAGATGAGGTCGCCCTCTGTCTCTGTAGATAGCCCAGCTAGATGAGGTCAGTATCACCCTCTGTCTCTGTAGATAGCCCAGCTAGATGAGGTCAGTATCACCCTCTGTCTCTGTAGATAGCCCAGCTAGATGAGGTCAGTATCACCCTCTGTCTCTGTAGATAGCCCAGCTAGATGAGGTCGCCCTCTGTCTCTGTAGATAGCCCAGCTAGATGAGGTCACCCTCTGTCTCTGTAGATAGCCCAGCTAGATGAGGTCACCCTCTGTCTCTGTAGATAGCCCAGCTAGATGAGGTCACCCTCTGTCTCTGTAGATAGCCCAGCTAGATGAGGTCGCCCTCTGTCTCTGTAGATAGCCCAGCTAGATGAGGTCGCCCTCTGTCTCTGTAGATAGCCCAGCTAGATGAGGTCAGTATCACCCTCTGTCTCTGTAGATAGCCCAGCTAGATGAGGTCAGTATCACCCTCTGTCTCTGTAGATAGCCCAGCTAGATGAGGTCAGTATCACCCTCTGTCTCTGTAGATAGCCCAGCTAGATGAGGTCAGTATCACCCTCTGTCTCTGTAGATAGCCCAGCTAGATGAGGTCACCCTCTGTCTCTCTGTAGATAGCCCAGCTAGATGAGGTCAGTATCACCCTCTGTCTCTGTAGATAGCCAAGCTAGATGAAGTCAGTATCGGTCTCGGTATCTGTAGATAGCCCAGCTAGATGAGGTAGGTATCGGTGTCTGTAGATAGCCCAGCTAGATGAGGTCGGTATCGGTGTCTGTAGATAGCCCAGCTAGATGAGGTCGGTATCGGTGTCTGTAGGTAGCCCAGCTAGATGAGGTCAGTATCGGTGTCTGTAGATAGCCCAGCTAGATGAGGTCAGTATCGTTCTCTGTAGATAGTCCAGCTAGATGAGGTCAGTATCGCCCTCTGTAGATAGCCCAGCTAGATGAGGTCAGTATCTTTCTCTGTAGATAGCCCAGCTAGATGAGGTCAGTATCGCCCTCTGTCTCTGTAGATAGCCCAGCTAGATGAGGTATAGACCCTCTCTGTCTCTCTGTAGATCGCCCAGCTAAATTAGGTATTGACCCTCTCTGTCTCTCTGTAGATTGCCCAGCTAAATCAGGTTTTGACCCTCTCTGTCTCTCTGTAGATCGCCCAGCTAGATGAGGCTAAGATCCGTATCAGCGCTCTGAGGTCAGTCATCGACCTGCTGCTGCTCTACGGCTTCACACTGCTGTCTGAACGCCCCAGCGCCGCCCCCCAGACCTCCCATTCGCCAGCCAACCAGGAAGACCAGGGGGAGGGGGAGGAGCCGGAGGAGGGGAGCAGCACCGCTCAGTCCATCCTGATGATGCTGTCCGACTTCCTGGACAGCGAGGTGTGTGTTAGGAAGTGTGTGTGTGTTTATTATGCGGTGTGTGTGTGTGTTTATGATTCGGTGTGTGTGTGTGTGTATATGATTCGGTGTGTGTGTGTGTGTTTATGATTCGGTGTGTGTGTGTGTGTTTATGATTCGGTGTGTGTGTGTGTGTGTGTGTATATGATTCGGTGTGTGTGTGTTTGTGATTCGGTGTGTGTGTGTGTGTGTGTTTATGATTCGGTGTGTGTGTGTGTGTTTATGATTCGGTGTGTGTGTGTAGGTGTCTGAGCTGCGTACCGAGACAGCGGAGGGTCTGGCCAAACTGATGTATTCCGGCCGGATCTCCAGTGCCAAGCTCCTCTCCCGATTGGTGTTGCTATGGTACAACCCCGTCACCGAGGACGACACCAGACTACGCCACTGCCTCGGAGTGTTCTTCCAGCTGTACGCCCGGGAGAGCAGGTACGACACACCCCTAGATACTCTGGGGATATACTCTGACCCCTAGATACACTGAGGATATACTCTGACCCCTAGATACTCTGACCCCTAGATACTCTGGGGATATACTCTGACCCCTAGATACTCTGGGGATATACTCTGACCCCTAGATACTCTGGGGAGATACTCTGACCCCTAGATACTCTGACCCCTAGATACACTGGGGATATACTCTGACCCCTAGATACTGACCCCTAGATACTCTGACCCCTAGATACACTGGGGATATACTCTGACCCCTAGATACTGACCCCTAGATACTCTGACCCCTAGATACTCTGACCCCTAGATACTCTGGGGATATACTCTGACCCCGAGATACTCTGGGGATATACTCTGACCCCTAGATACTCTGACCCCTAGATACTCTGAGGATATATTCTGACCCCTAGATACTCTGACCCCTAGATACTCTGGGGATATATTCTGACCCCTAGATACACTGAGGATATACTCTGACCCCTAGATACACTGAGGATATACTCTGACCCCTAGATACTCTGACCCCTAGATACTCTGAGGATATACTCTGACCCCTAGATACTCTGACCCTTAGATACACTGGGGATATACTCTGACCCCTAGATACTCTGGGGATATACTCTGACCCCTAGATACTCTGACCCCTAGATACTCTGGGGATATACTCTGACCCCTAGATACTCTGGGGATATACTCTGACCCCTAGATACTCTGACCCTTAGATACACTGGGGATATACTCTGACCCCTAGATACTCTGACCCCTAGATACTCTGACCCCTAGATACTCTGGGGATATACTCTGACCCCTAGATACTCTGACCCCTAGATACTCTGACCCCTAGATACTCTGACCCCTAGATACTCTGACCCTTAGATACTCTGACCCCTAGATACTCTGACCCCTAGATACTCTGACCCCTAGATACTCTGACCCCTAGATAATCTGTACTATCTATTCAGCACCAGTCAACAGTTTGGACATCTAGTCATTCCAGGGTTTTCTTTATTTTTACTATTTTCTACATTGTAGAATAATAGTGACGACATCACAACTATGAAATAACACATATGGAATCATGTAGTAACCAAAAAAGGGTTAAACAAATAAAAATATATTTTAGATTCTTCAAAATAGCCACCCTTTGCCGTGATGAGAGCTTTGCACCCGCTTGGCATTCTCTCAACCAGCTTCACCTGGAATGCTTTTCCAACAGTCTTGAAGGAGTTCATTTGCTGAGCACTTGTTAGCTGTTTTTCCTTCACTCTGCCGTCCAACTCATCCCAAACCATCTCAATTGTGTTGAGGTCGGGGTGACTCTGGAGGCCAGGTCATCTGATGCAGCACTCCATCACTCTCCTTCTTGGTAAAATATCCCTTACACAGCCTGGAGGTGTGGTGGGTCATTGTCCTGTTGAAAAACAGAGGATAGTCCCATTAAGCGCAAACCAGAAGTCTGCCTTGAATTCTAAATATATAATTGACAGTGTCACAGGCAAAGCACCCCCACATCATCACACCTCCTCCTCCATGCTTCGCGGTGGGAACCACACAGGCAGAGATCATCCAATCACCTACTCTGTGTCTCACAAATATTGCAGATTTGGACTCATCAGACCAAAGGACAGATTTCCACCGGTCTAATGTTCATTGCTCGTGTTTCTTGGCCCAATCAAGTCTCTTCTTCTTATTGGTGTCCTTTAGTAGTGGTTTCTTTGCAGCAATTCAACCATGAAGGCCTGATTCACACAGTCTCCTCTGAACAGTTGATGTTGAGATGTGTCTGTTACTTGAACTCTGTGAAGCATTTATTTGGGCTGCAATCTGAGGCTGGTAACTAATGAATTTATCCTCTGCAGCAGAGGTCTCAGGGTCTTCCTTTCCTGTGGCCTCATGAGAGACAGTTTCATCACAGCGCTTGATGGTTGTTGCGACTGAACTTCCTGTTTGACTGACCTTCATGTCTTAAAGTAATGATGGACTGTCATTTCTCTTTACTTATTTGAGCTGTTCTTGCCATAATATGGACTTGGTCTTTTACCAAATAGGGCTATCTTCTGTATACCACCCCTACCTTGTCACAACACAACTAATTGGCTAAAACAATTAAGAAGGAAAGAAATTCCACAAATGAACTTTTAACAAGGCACAGCTGTTAATTGAAATGCATTCCAGATGACTACGTCATGAAGCTGGTTGAGAGAATGCCAAGAATGTGCAAAGCTGTCATCGAGGCAAAGGGTGGCTACTTTGAAGAATCTCAAATATAAAATATACTTGATTTGTTTAGCACCGTTTTGGTTACTACATGATTCCATATTTACGTGTTTACTGACTGTGTGTTCAGGGCCCACCAGGAGTGTGTTTACTGACTGTGTGTGTTCAGGGCCCACCAGGAGTGTGTTTACTGACTGTGTGTGTTCAGGGCCCACCAGGAGTGTGTTTACTGACTGTGTGTTCAGGGCCCACCAGGAATGTGTTTACTGACTGTGTGTTCAGGGCCCACCAGGAGTGTGTTTACTGACTGTGTGTTCAGGGCCCACCAGGAGTGTGTTTACTGACTGTGTGTTCAGGGCCCACCAGGAGTGTGTTTACTGACTGTGTGTGTTCAGGGCCCACCAGCAGTGTGTTTACTGACTGTGTGTTCAGGGCCCACCAGGAGTGTGTTTACTGACTGTGTGTTCAGGGCCCACCAGGAGTGTGTTTACTGACTGTGTGTGTTCAGGGCCCACCAGCAGTGTGTTTACTGACTGTGTGTGTTCAGGGCCCACCAGCAGTGTGTTTACTGACTGTGTGTGTGTTCAGGGCCCACCAGCAGTGTGTTTACTGACTGTGTGTGTTCAGGGCCCACCAGCAGTGTGTTTACTGACTGTGTGTGTGTTCAGGGCCCACCAGGAGTGTGTTTACTGACTGTGTGTGTTCAGGGCCCACCAGCAGTGTGTTTACTGACTGTGTGTTCAGGGCCCACCAGGAGTGTGTTTACTGACTGTGTGTGTTCAGGGCCCACCAGCAGTGTGTTTACTGACTGTGTGTGTTCAGGGCCCACCAGCAGTGTGTTTACTGACTGTGTGTGTTCAGGGCCCACCAGCAGTGTGTTTACTGACTGTGTGTGTTCAGGGCCCACCAGGAGTGTGTTTACTGACTGTGTGTGTTCAGGGCCCACCAGCAGTGTGTTTACTGACTGTGTGTGTTCAGGGCCCACCAGCAGTGTGTTTACTGACTGTGTGTGTTCAGGGCCCACCAGGAGGGTGTTTACTGACTGTGTGTGTTCAGGGCCCACCAGGAGTGTGTTTACTGACTGTGTGTTCAGGGCCCACCAGGAGTGTGTTTACTGACTGTGTGTGTTCAGGGCCCACCAGGAGTGTGTTTACTGACTGTGTGTGTGTGTGTTCAGGGCCCACCAGCAGTGTGTTTACTGACTGTGTGTGTTCAGGGCCCACCAGGAGTGTGTTTACTAACTGTGTGTGTTCAGGGCCCACCAGCAGTGTGTTTACTGACTGTGTGTGTGTTCAGGGCCCACCAGGAGTGTGTTTACTGACTGTGTGTTCAGGGCCCACCAGGAGTGTGTTTACTGACTGTGTGTGTTCAGGGCCCACCAGGAGTGTGTTTACTGACTGTGTGTGTTCAGGGCCCACCAGCAGTGTGTTTACTGACTGTGTGTGTTCAGGGCCCACCAGCAGTGTGTTTACTGACTGTGTGTGTTCAGGGCCCACCAGGAGGGTGTTTACTGACTGTGTGTGTTCAGGGCCCACCAGCAGTGTGTTTACTGACTGTGTGTGTTCAGGGACCACCAGGAGTGTGTTTACTAACTGTGTGTGTTCAGGGCCCACCAGCAGTGTGTTTACTGACTGTGTGTGTGTTCAGGGCCCACCAGCAGTGTGTTTACTGACTGTGTGTGTGTTCAGGGCCCACCAGGAGTGTGTTTACTGACTGTGTGTTCAGGGCCCACCAGGAGTGTGTTTACTGACTGTGTGTGTTCAGGGCCCACCAGCAGTGTGTTTACTGACTGTGTGTGTTCAGGGCCCACCAGCAGTGTGTTTACTGACTGTGTGTGTGTTCAGGGCCCACCAGGAGTGTGTTTACTGACTGTGTGTGTTCAGGGCCCACCAGCAGTGTGTTTACTGACTGTGTGTTCAGGGCCCACCAGGAGTGTGTTTACTGACTGTGTGTGTTCAGGGCCCACCAGCAGTGTGTTTACTGACTGTGTGTGTTCAGGGCCCACCAGCAGTGTGTTTACTGACTGTGTGTGTTCAGGGCCCACCAGCAGTGTGTTTACTGACTGTGTGTGTTCAGGGCCCACCAGCAGTGTGTTTACTGACTGTGTGTGTTCAGGGCCCACCAGCAGTGTGTTTACTGACTGTGTGTGTTCAGGGCCCACCAGGAGTGTGTTTACTGACTGTGTGTGTTCAGGGCCCACCAGCAGTGTGTTTACTGACTGTGTGTGTTCAGGGCCCACCAGCAGTGTGTTTACTGACTGTGTGTGTGTTCAGGGCCCACCAGGAGTGTGTTTACTGACTGTGTGTGTTCAGGGCCCACCAGCAGTGTGTTTACTGACTGTGTGTTCAGGGCCCACCAGGAGTGTGTTTACTGACTGTGTGTGTTCAGGGCCCACCAGGAGTGTGTTTACTGACTGTGTGTTCAGGGCCCACCAGCAGTGTGTTTACTGACTGTGTGTGTTCAGGGCCCACCAGCAGTGTGTTTACTGACTGTGTGTGTGTGTGTGTGTGTTCAGGGCCCACCAGCAGTGTGTTTACTGACTGTGTGTTCAGGGCCCACCAGCAGTGTGTTTACTGACTGTGGTTCAGGGCCCACCAGCAGTGTGTTTACTGACTGTGTGTGTTCAGGGCCCACCAGCAGTGTGTTTACTGACTGTGTGTGTGTTCAGGGCCCACCAGGAGTGTGTTTACTGACTGTGTGTGTTCAGGGCCCACCAGCAGTGTGTTTACTGACTGTGTGTTCAGGGCCCACCAGGAGTGTGTTTACTGACTGTGTGTGTTCAGGGCCCACCAGGAGTGTGTTTACTGACTGTGTGTTCAGGGCCCACCAGCAGTGTGTTTACTGACTGTGTGTGTTCAGGGCCCACCAGCAGTGTGTTTACTGACTGTGTGTGTGTGTGTGTGTGTTCAGGGCCCACCAGCAGTGTGTTTACTGACTGTGTGTTCAGGGCCCACCAGCAGTGTGTTTACTGACTGTGTGTTCAGGGCCCACCAGCAGTGTGTTTACTGACTGTGTGTGTTCAGGGCCCACCAGCAGTGTGTTTACTGACTGTGTGTGTGTGTGTGTGTGTTCAGGGCCCACCAGCAGTGTGTTTACTGACTGTGTGTTCAGGGCCCACCAACAGTGTGTTTACTGACTGTGTGTGTTCAGGGCCCACCAGGAGTGTGTTTACTGACTGTGTGTTCAGGGCCCACCAGGAGTGTGTTTACTGACTGTGTGTTCAGGGCCCACCAGGAGTGTGTTTACTGACTGTGTGTGTTCAGGGCCCACCAGGAGTGTGTTTACTGACTGTGTGTGTTCAGGGCCCACCAGCAGTGTGTTTACTGACTGTGTGTGTTCAGGGCCCACCAGCAGTGTGTTTACTGACTGTGTGTGTTCAGGGCCCACCAGGAGGGTGTTTACTGACTGTGTGTGTTCAGGGCCCACCAGCAGTGTGTTTACTGACTGTGTGTGTTCAGGGCCCACCAAGAGTGTGTTTACTAACTGTGTGTGTTCAGGGCCCACCAGCAGTGTGTTTACTGACTGTGTGTGTGTTCAGGGCCCACCAGGAGTGTGTTTAGACTGTGTGTTCAGGGCCCACCAGGAGTGTGTTTACTGACTGTGTGTGTTCAGGGCCCACCAGGAGTGTGTTTACTGACTGTGTGTGTTCAGGGCCCACCAGCAGTGTGTTTACTGACTGTGTGTGTTCAGGGCCCACCAGCAGTGTGTTTACTGACTGTGTGTGTTCAGGGACCACCAGGAGTGTGTTTACTAACTGTGTGTGTTCAGGGCCCACCAGCAGTGTGTTTACTGACTGTGTGTGTGTTCAGGGCCCACCAGCAGTGTGTTTACTGACTGTGTGTGTGTTCAGGGCCCACCAGGAGTGTGTTTACTGACTGTGTGTGTTCAGGGCCCACCAGCAGTGTGTTTACTAACTGTGTGTGTTCAGGGCCCACCAGCAGTGTGTTTACTGACTGTGTGTGTTCAGGGCCCACCAGCAGTGTGTTTACTGACTGTGTGTGTTCAGGGCCCACCAGGAGTGTGTTTACTGACTGTGTGTGTTCAGGGCCCACCAGGAGTGTGTTTACTGACTGTGTGTGTTCAGGGCCCACCAGCAGTGTGTTTACTGACTGTGTGTGTGTTCAGGGCCCACCAGCAGTGTGTTTACTGACTGTGTGTGTTCAGGGCCCACCAGCAGTGTGTTTACTGACTGTGTGTGTTCAGGGCCCACCAACAGTGTGTTTACTGACTGTGTGTGTTCAGGGCCCACCAGGAGTGTGTTTACTGACTGTGTGTGTTCAGGGCCCACCAGGAGTGTGTTTACTGACTGTGTGTTCAGGGCCCACCAGCAGTGTGTTTACTGACTGTGTTCAGGGCCCACCAGGAGTGTGTTTACTGACTGTGTGTGTTCAGGGCCCACCAGCAGTGTGTTTACTGACTGTGTGTGTTCAGGGCCCACCAGGAGTGTGTTTACTGACTGTGTGTGTTCAGGGCCCACCAGCAGTGTGTTTACTGACTGTGTGTGTTCAGGGCCCACCAGGAGTGTGTTTACTGACTGTGTGTGTTCAGGGCCCACCAGCAGTGTGTTTACTGACTGTGTGTGTGTGTGTGTTCAGGGCCCACCAGGAGTGTGTTTACTGACTGTGTGTGTTCAGGGCTCACCAGGAGTGTGTTTACTGACTGTGTGTGTTCAGGGCCCACCAGGAGTGTGTTTACTGACTGTGTGTGTTCAGGGCCCACCAGGAGTGTGTTTACTGACTGTGTGTGTTCAGGGCCCACCAGCAGTGTGTTTACTGACTGTGTGTGTTCAGGGCCCACCAGGAGTGTGTTTACTGACTGTGTGTGTGTGTGTGTGTTCAGGGCCCACCAGCAGTGTGTTTACTGACTGTGTGTGTTCAGGGCTCACCAGGAGTGTGTTTACTGACTGTGTGTTCAGGGCCCACCAGGAGTGTGTTTACTGACTGTGTGTGTTCAGGGCCCACCAGCAGTGTGTTTACTGACTGTGTGTGTTCAGGGCTCACCAGGAGTGTGTTTACTGACTGTGTGTGTGTGTGTTCAGGGCCCACCAGCAGTGTGTTTACTGACTGTGTGTTCAGGGCCCACCAGGAGTGTGTTTACTGACTGTGTGTGTTCAGGGCCCACCAGCAGTGTGTTTACTGACTGTGTGTGTTCAGGGCCCACCAGGAGTGTGTTTACTGACTGTGTGTGTTCAGGGCTCACCAGGAGTGTGTTTACTGACTGTGTGTGTTCAGGGCCCACCAGCAGTGTGTTTACTGACTGTGTGTGTTCAGGGCCCACCAGGAGTGTGTTTACTGACTGTGTGTTCAGGGCCCACCAGCAGTGTGTTTACTGACTGTGTGTGTTCAGGGCCCACCAGCAGTGTGTTTACTGACTGTGTGTGTTCAGGGCTCACCAGGAGTGTGTTTACTGACTGTGTGTTCAGGGCCCACCAGGAGTGTGTTTACTGACTGTGTGTGTTCAGGGCCCACCAGCAGTGTGTTTACTGACTGTGTGTGTTCAGGGCTCACCAGGAGTGTGTTTACTGACTGTGTGTGTGTGTGTTCAGGGCCCACCAGCAGTGTGTTTACTGACTGTGTGTTCAGGGCCCACCAGGAGTGTGTTTACTGACTGTGTGTGTTCAGGGCCCACCAGCAGTGTGTTTACTGACTGTGTGTGTTCAGGGCCCACCAGCAGTGTGTTTACTGACTATGTGTGTGTTCAGGGCCCACCAGGAGTGTGTTTACTGACTGTGTGTTCAGGGCCCACCAGCAGTGTGTTTACTGACTGTGTGTTCAGGGCCCACCAGGAGTGTGTTTACTGACTGTGTGTGTTCAGGGCCCACCAGGAGTGTGTTTACTGACTGTGTGTGTTCAGGGCCCACCAGGAGTGTGTTTACTGACTGTGTGTGTTCAGGGCCCACCAGCAGTGTGTTTACTGACTGTGTGTGTGTTCAGGGCCCACCAGCAGTGTGTTTACTGACTGTGTGTGTTCAGGGCCCACCAGCAGTGTGTTTACTGACTGTGTGTTCAGGGCCCACCAGCAGTGTGTTTACTGACTGTGTGTGTTCAGGGCCCACCAGTAGTGTGTTTACTGACTGTGTGTGTTCAGGGCCCACCAGGAGTGTGTTTACTGACTGTGTGTGTTCAGGGCCCACCAGGAGTGTGTTTACTGACTGTGTGTGTTCAGGGCCCACCAGGAGTGTGTTTACTGACTGTGTGTGTTCAGGGCCCACCAGGAGTGTGTGGAGGACTGTTTCCTGCCCACCAGCAGTGTGTTTACTGACTGTGTGTGTGTGTTCAGGGCCCACCAGCAGTGTGTTTACTGACTGTGTGTGTGTGTGTTCAGGGCCCACCAGCAGTGTGTTTACTGACTGTGTGTGTGTGTGTTCAGGGCCCACCAGCAGTGTGTTTACTGACTGTGTGTGTGTGTGTGTTCAGGGCCCACCAGGAGTGTGTGGAGGAGTGCTTCCTGCCCACCCTCCAGACCCTGCTGAATGCTCCGGCTACGTCTCCATTGGCCGAGGTGGACGTCACCAACGTAGCAGAGCTGCTGGTGGAGCTGACACGGCCCAGCTCTCTCATAAAGCCTGGAGACACACAGGTAATATTTAATATAACATCTATATAATAGTGATCGGGGGGGGGGGGGGGGGGGGGTCCATAGATATACAGACCTCTAACACACAGGTAATATTTAATATAACCTCTATATAATAGTGATGGGGGGGGGGGGGTCCATAGATATACAGACCTCTAACACACAGGTAATATTTAATATAACATCTATATAATAGTGATGGGGGGGGGGGGGGTCCATAGATATACAGACCTCTAACACACAGGTAATATTTAATATAACATCTATATAATAGTGATGGGGGGGGGGGGTCCATAGATATACAGACCTCTAACACACAGGTAATATTTAATATAACCTCTATATAATAGTGATGGGGGGGGGGGGTCCATAGATATACAGACCTCTAACACACAGGTAATATAACATCTATATAATAGTGATGGGGGGGGGGGTCCATAGATATACAGACCTCTAACACACAGGTAATATTTAATATAACATCTATATAATAGTGATGGGGGGGGGGGTCCATAGATATACAGACCTCTAACACACAGGTAATATTTAATATAACATCTATATAATAGTGATGGGGGGGGGGGGTCCATAGATATACAGACCTCTAACACACAGGTAATATTTAATATAACCTCTATATAATAGTGATGGGGGGGGGGGGTCCATAGATATACAGACCTCTAACACACAGGTAATATTTAATATAACATCTATATAATAGTGATGGGGGGGGGGGGGGGGGGTCCATAGATATACAGACCTCTAACACACAGGTAATATTTAATATAACATCTATATAATAGTGATGGGGGGGGGGGGTCCATAGATATACAGACCTCTAACACACAGGTAATATTTAATATAACCTCTATATAATAGTGATGGGGGGGGGTCCATAGATATACAGACCTCTAACACACAGGTAATATTTAATATAACATCTATATAATAGTGATGGGGGGGGGGGGGGGGGTCCATAGATATACAGGCCTCTAACACACAGGTAATATTTAATATAACATCTATATAATAGTGATGGGGGGGGGGGGGGGTCCATAGATATACAGACCTCTAACACACAGGTAATATTTAATATAACCTCTATATAATAGTGATGGGGGGGGGGGGGTCCATAGATATACAGACCTCTAACACACAGGTAATATAACATCTATATAATAGTGATGGGGGGGGGGGGTCCATAGATATACAGACCTCTAACACACAGGTAATATTTAATATAACCTCTATATAATAGTGATGGGGGGGGGGGGGGTCCATAGATATACAGACCTCTAACACACAGGTAATATTTAATATAACATCTATATAATAGTGATGGGGGGGGGGGGGGGGTCCATAGATATACAGACCTCTAACACACAGGTAATATTTAATATAACCTCTATATAATAGTGATGGGGGGGGGGGGGTCCATAGATATACAGACCTCTAACACACAGGTAATATTTAATATAACATCTATATAATAGTGATGGGGGGGGGGGGGTCCATAGATATACAGACCTCTAACACACAGGTAATATTTAATATAACATCTATATAATAGTGATGGGGGGGGGGGGTCCATAGATATACAGACCTCTAACACACAGGTAATATTTAATATAACATCTATATAATAGTGATGGGGGGGGGGGGTCCATAGATATACAGACCTCTAACACACAGGTAATATTTAATATAACATCTATATAATAGTGATGGGGGGGGGGGGGTCCATAGATATACAGACCTCTAACACACAGGTAATATAACATCTATATAATAGTGATGGGGGGGGGGGGGTCCATAGATATACAGACCTCTAACACACAGGTAATATAACATCTATATAATAGTGATGGGGGGGGGGGGGTCCATAGATATACAGACCTCTAACACACAGGTAATATTTAATATAACATCTATATAATAGTGATGGGAGGGGGGGGGGGTCCATAGATATACAGACCTCTAACACACAGGTAATATAACATCTATATAATAGTGATGGGGGGGGGGGGGTCCATAGATATACAGACCTCTAACACACAGGTAATATTTAATATAACATCTATATAATAGTGATGGGGGGGGGGGGGTCCATAGATATACAGACCTCTAACACACAGGTAATATTTAATATAACATCTATATAATAGTGATGGGGGGGGGGGGGGTCCATAGATATACAGACCTCTAACACACAGGTAATATTTAATATAACCTCTATATAATAGTGATGGGGGGGGGGGGGGGGGTCCATAGATATACAGACCTCTAACACACAGGTAATATTTAATATAACATCTATATAATAGTGATGGGGGGGGGGGGTCCATAGATATACAGACCTCTAACACACAGGTAATATTTAATATAACATCTATATAATAGTGATGGGGGGGGGGGGGGGGTCATAGATATACAGACCTCTAACACACAGGTAATATTTAATATAACATCTATATAATAGTGATGGGGGGGGGGGGTCCATAGATATACAGACCTCTAACACACAGGTAATATTTAATATAACATCTATATAATAGTGATGGGGGGGGGGGGGTCCATAGATATACAGACCTCTAACACACAGGTAATATTTAATATAACATCTATATAATAGTGATGGGGGGGGGGGTCCATAGATATACAGACCTCTAACACACAGGTAATATAACATCTATATAATAGTGATGGGGGGGGGGGGTCCATAGATATACAGACCTCTAACACACAGGTAATATTTAATATAACATCTATATAATAGTGATGGGGGGGGGGGGGTCCATAGATATACAGACCTCTAACACACAGGTAATATAACATCTATATAATAGTGATGGGGGGGGGGGGGGTCCATAGATATACAGACCTCTAACACACAGGTAATATAACATCTATATAATAGTGATGGGGGGGGGGGGTCCATAGATATACAGACCTCTAACACACAGGTAATATAACATCTATATAATAGTGATGGGGGGGGGGGGTCCATAGATATACAGACCTCTAACACACAGGTAATATAACATCTATATAATAGTGATGGGGGGGGGGGGTCCATAGATATACAGACCTCTAACACACAGGTAATATTTAATATAACATCTATATAATAGTGATGGGGGGGGAGGGGGGGTCCATAGATATACAGACCTCTAACACACAGGTAATATTTAATATAACCTCTATATAATAGTGATGGGGGGGGGGGGGGTCCATAGATATACAGACCTCTAACACACAGGTAATATTTAATATAACCTCTATATAATAGTGATGGGGGGGGGGGGGGGGTCCATAGATATACAGGCCTCTAACACACAGGTAATATTTAATATAACATCTATATAATAGTGATGGGGGGGGGGGGGGGGTCCATAGATATACAGACCTCTAACACACAGGTAATATTTAATATAACATCTATATAATAGTGATGGGGGGGGGGGGTCCATAGATATACAGACCTCTAACACACAGGTAATATTTAATATAACCTCTATATAATAGTGATGGGGGGGGGGGGTCCATAGATATACAGACCTCTAACACACAGGTAATATTTAATATAACATCTATATAATAGTGATGGGGGGGGGGGGGGGGTCCATAGATATACAGACCTCTAACACACAGGTAATATTTAATATAACATCTATATAATAGTGATGGGGGGGGGGGGGGGGTCCATAGATATACAGACCTCTAACACACAGGTAATATTTAATATAACCTCTATATAATAGTGATGGGGGGGGGGTCCATAGATATACAGACCTCTAACACACAGGTAATATTTAATATAACATCTATATAATAGTGATGGGGGGGGGGGGGGGTCCATAGATATACAGACCTCTAACACACAGGTAATATTTAATATAACATCTATATAATAGTGATGGGGGGGGGGGGGGGGTCCATAGATATACAGACCTCTAACACACAGGTAATATTTAATATAACCTCTATATAATAGTGATGGGGGGGGGGGGGTCCATAGATATACAGACCTCTAACACACAGGTAATATTTAATATAACATCTATATAATAGTGATGGGGGGGGGGGTCCATAGATATACAGACCTCTAACACACAGGTAATATTTAATATAACATCTATATAATAGTGATGGGGGGGGGGGGGTCCATAGATATACAGACCTCTAACACACAGGTAATATTTAATATAACCTCTATATAATAGTGATGGGGGGGGGGGGGGTCCATAGATATACAGACCTCTAACACACAGGTAATATTTAATATAACATCTATATAATAGTGATGGGGGGGGGGGGGGTCCATAGATATACAGACCTCTAACACACAGGTAATATTTAATATAACATCTATATAATAGTGATGGGGGGGGGGGGGGTCCATAGATATACAGACCTCTAACACACAGGTAATATTTAATATAACCTCTATATAATAGTGATGGGGGGGGGGGGTCCATAGATATACAGACCTCTAACACACAGGTAATATTTAATATAACATCTATATAATAGTGATGGGGGGGGGGGGGGGGTCCATAGATATACAGGCCTCTAACACACAGGTAATATTTAATATAACATCTATATAATAGTGATGGGGGGGGGGGGGGTCCATAGATATACAGACCTCTAACACACAGGTAATATTTAATATAACATCTATATAATAGTGATGGGGGGGGGGGGGGGGGTCCATAGATATACAGACCTCTAACACACAGGTAATATTTAATATAACCTCTATATAATAGTGATGGGGGGGGGGGGTCCATAGATATACAGACCTCTAACACACAGGTAATATTTAATATAACCTCTATATAATAGTGATGGGGGGGGGGGGGTCCATAGATATACAGACCTCTAACACACAGGTAATATTTAATATAACCTCTATATAATAGTGATGGGGGGGGGGGGTCCATAGATATACAGACCTCTAACACACAGGTAATATTTAATATAACATCTATATAATAGTGATGGGGGGGGGGGGGTCCATAGATATACAGACCTCTAACACACAGGTAATATTTAATATAACATCTATATAATAGTGATGGGGGGGGGGGGTCCATAGATATACAGACCTCTAACACACAGGTAATATTTAATATAACATCTATATAATAGTGATGGGGGGGGGGGGGGGTCCATAGATATACAGACCTCTAACACACAGGTAATATTTAATATAACCTCTATATAATAGTGATGGGGGGGGGGTCCATAGATATACAGACCTCTAACACACAGGTAATATTTAATATAACATCTATATAATAGTGATGGGGGGGGGGGGGGGTCCATAGATATACAGACCTCTAACACACAGGTAATATTTAATATAACATCTATATAATAGTGATGGGGGGGGGGTCCATAGATATACAGACCTCTAACACACAGGTAATATTTAATATAACATCTATATAATAGTGATGGGGGGGGGGGGTCCATAGATATACAGACCTCTAACACACAGGTAATATTTAATATAACATCTATATAATAGTGATGGGGGGGGGGGGGTCCATAGATATACAGACCTCTAACACACAGGTAATATAACATCTATATAATAGTGATGGGGGGGGGGGGGTCCATAGATATACAGACCTCTAACACACAGGTAATATTTAATATAACATCTATATAATAGTGATGGGGGGGGGGGGGGTCCATAGATATACAGGCCTCTAACACACAGGTAATATTTAATATAACATCTATATAATAGTGATGGGGGGGGGGGGGGTCCATAGATATACAGACCTCTAACACACAGGTAATATTTAATATAACATCTATATAATAGTGATGGGGGGGGGGGGGTCCATAGATATACAGACCTCTAACACACAGGTAATATTTAATATAACATCTATATAATAGTGATGGGGGGGGGGGTCCATAGATATACAGGCCTCTAACACACAGGTAATATTTAATATAACATCTATATAATAGTGATGGGGGGGGGGGGGTCCATAGATATACAGACCTCTAACACACAGGTAATATAACATCTATATAATAGTGATGGGGGGGGGGGGGTCCATAGATATACAGACCTCTAACACACAGGTAATATTTAATATAACATCTATATAATAGTGATGGGGGGGGGGGGGGGGTCCATAGATATACAGACCTCTAACACACAGGTAATATTTAATATAACATCTATATAATAGTGATGGGGGGGGGGGGGGGGTCCATAGATATACAGACCTCTAACACACAGGTAATATTTAATATAACCTCTATATAATAGTGATGGGGGGGGGGGGTCCATAGATATACAGACCTCTAACACACAGGTAATATTTAATATAACCTCTATATAATAGTGATGGGGGGGGGGGGGGGGTCCATAGATATACAGACCTCTAACACACAGGTAATATTTAATATAACATCTATATAATAGTGATGGGGGGGGGGGGGGGGGTCCATAGATATACAGACCTCTAACACACAGGTAATATTTAATATAACATCTATATAATAGTGATGGGGGGGGGTCCATAGATATACAGACCTCTAACACACAGGTAATATTTAATATAACATCTATATAATAGTGATGGGGGGGGGGTCCATAGATATACAGACCTCTAACACACAGGTAATATTTAATATAACATCTATATAATAGTGATGGGGGGGGGGGGTCCATAGATATACAGACCTCTAACACACAGGTAATATTTAATATAACATCTATATAATAGTGATGGGGGGGGGGGGGGTCCATAGATATACAGACCTCTAACACACAGGTAATATTTAATATAACATCTATATAATGGGGGGGGGGGGGGTCCATAGATATACAGACCTCTAACACACAGGTAATATTTAATATAACCTCTATATAATAGTGATGGGGGGGGGGGGGTCCATAGATATACAGACCTCTAACACACAGGTAATATTTAATATAACCTCTATATAATAGTGATGGGGGGGGGGTCCATAGATATACAGACCTCTAACACACAGGTAATATTTAATATAACCTCTATATAATAGTGATGGGGGGGGGGGGGGTCCATAGATATACAGACCTCTAACACACAGGTAATATTTAATATAACATCTATATAATAGTGATGGGGGGGGGGGGGGTCCATAGATATACAGACCTCTAACACACAGGTAATATTTAATATAACCTCTATATAATAGTGATGGGGGGGGGGGGGGTCCATAGATATACAGACCTCTAACACACAGGTAATATTTAATATAACATCTATATAATAGTGATGGGGGGGGGGGGGGGGGTCCATAGATATACAGACCTCTAACACACAGGTAATATTTAATATAACATCTATATAATAGTGATGGGGGGGGGGGGGGGGGTCCATAGATATACAGACCTCTAACACACAGGTAATATTTAATATAACATCTATATAATAGTGATGGGGGGGGGGGGGGTCCATAGATATACAGACCTCTAACACACAGGTAATATTTAATATAACATCTATATAATAGTGATGGGGGGGGGGGGGTCCATAGATATACAGACCTCTAACACACAGGTAATATTTAATATAACATCTATATAATAGTGATGGGGGGGGGGTCCATAGATATACAGACCTCTAACACACAGGTAATATTTAATATAACATCTATATAATAGTGATGGGGGGGGGGGGTCCATAGATATACAGACCTCTAACACACAGGTAATATTTAATATAACATCTATATAATAGTGATGGGGGGGGGGGGGTCCATAGATATACAGACCTCTAACACACAGGTAATATTTAATATAACATCTATATAATAGTGATGGGGGGGGGTCCATAGATATACAGACCTCTAACACACAGGTAATATTTAATATAACCTCTATATAATAGTGATGGGGGGGGGGGGGTCCATAGATATACAGACCTCTAACACACAGGTAATATTTAATATAACATCTATATAATAGTGATGGGGGGGGGGGGGTCCATAGATATACAGACCTCTAACACACAGGTAATATTTAATATAACATCTATATAATAGTGATGGGGGGGGGGGGTCCATAGATATACAGACCTCTAACACACAGGTAATATTTAATATAACATCTATATAATAGTGATGGGGGGGGGGGGGGTCCATAGATATACAGACCTCTAACACACAGGTAATATTTAATATAACATCTATATAATAGTGATGGGGGGGGGGGGTCCATAGATATACAGACCTCTAACACACAGGTAATATTTAATATAACATCTATATAATAGTGATGGGGGGGGGGGGGGGTCCATAGATATACAGACCTCTAACACACAGGTAATATTTAATATAACATCTATATAATAGTGATGGGGGGGGGGGGGTCCATAGATATACAGACCTCTAACACACAGGTAATATTTAATATAACCTCTATATAATAGTGATGGGGGGGGGGGGGGGTCCATAGATATACAGACCTCTAACACACAGGTAATATTTAATATAACATCTATATAATAGTGATGGGGGGGGGGGGGGTCCATAGATATACAGACCTCTAACACACAGGTAATATTTAATATAACATCTATATAATAGTGATGGGGGGGGGGGGGTCCATAGATATACAGACCTCTAACACACAGGTAATATTTAATATAACATCTATATAATAGTGATGGGGGGGGGGGGTCCATAGATATACAGACCTCTAACACACAGGTAATATTTAATATAACATCTATATAATAGTGATGGGGGGGGGGGGGGTCCATAGATATACAGACCTCTAACACACAGGTAATATTTAATATAACATCTATATAATAGTGATGGGGGGGGGGGGGGGTCCATAGATATACAGACCTCTAACACACAGGTAATATTTAATATAACATCTATATAATAGTGATGGGGGGGGGGTCCATAGATATACAGACCTCTAACACACAGGTAATATTTAATATAACATCTATATAATAGTGATGGGGGGGGGGTCCATAGATATACAGACCTCTAACACACAGGTAATATAACATCTATATAATAGTGATGGGGGGGGGGGGGGGTCCATAGATATACAGACCTCTAACACACAGGTAATATTTAATATAACCTCTATATAATAGTGATGGGGGGGGGGGGTCCATAGATATACAGACCTCTAACACACAGGTAATATTTAATATAACCTCTATATAATAGTGATGGGGGGGGGGGGTCCATAGATATACAGACCTCTAACACACAGGTAATATTTAATATAACATCTATATAATAGTGATGGGGGGGGGGGGGGGGTCCATAGATATACAGACCTCTAACACACAGGTAATATTTAATATAACATCTATATAATAGTGATGGGGGGGGGGTCCATAGATATACAGACCTCTAACACACAGGTAATATAACATCTATATAATAGTGATGGGGGGGGGGTCCATAGATATACAGACCTCTAACACACAGGTAATATAACATCTATATAATAGTGATGGGGGGGGGGGGGTCCATAGATATACAGACCTCTAACACACAGGTAATATTTAATATAACATCTATATAATAGTGATGGGGGGGGGGGGGTCCATAGATATACAGACCTCTAACACACAGGTAATATTTAATATAACCTCTATATAATAGTGATGGGGGGGGGGGGGGTCCATAGATATACAGACCTCTAACACACAGGTAATATTTAATATAACATCTATATAATAGTGATGGGGGGGGGGGGGGGTCCATAGATATACAGACCTCTAACACACAGGTAATATTTAATATAACCTCTATATAATAGTGATGGGGGGGGGGGGGTCCATAGATATACAGACCTCTAACACACAGGTAATATTTAATATAACATCTATATAATAGTGATGGGGGGGGGGGGGTCCATAGATATACAGACCTCTAACACACAGGTAATATTTAATATAACATCTATATAATAGTGATGGGGGGGGGGTCCATAGATATACAGACCTCTAACACACAGGTAATATTTAATATAACATCTATATAATAGTGATGGGGGGGGGGGGGTCCATAGATATACAGACCTCTAACACACAGGTAATATAACATCTATATAATAGTGATGGGGGGGGGGGTCCATAGATATACAGACCTCTAACACACAGGTAATATTTAATATAACCTCTATATAATAGTGATGGGGGGGGGGGGTCCATAGATATACAGACCTCTAACACACAGGTAATATAACATCTATATAATAGTGATGGGGGGGGGGGTCCATAGATATACAGACCTCTAACACACAGGTAATATTTAATATAACATCTATATAATAGTGATGGGGGGGGGGGGTCCATAGATATACAGACCTCTAACACACAGGTAATATTTAATATAACCTCTATATAATAGTGATGGGGGGGGGGGGTCCATAGATATACAGACCTCTAACACACAGGTAATATTTAATATAACATCTATATAATAGTGATGGGGGGGGGGGGGGGGGTCCATAGATATACAGACCTCTAACACACAGGTAATATTTAATATAACCTCTATATAATAGTGATGGGGGGGGGGGGGTCCATAGATATACAGACCTCTAACACACAGGTAATATTTAATATAACATCTATATAATAGTGATGGGGGGGGGGGTCCATAGATATACAGACCTCTAACACACAGGTAATATTTAATATAACATCTATATAATAGTGATGGGGGGGGGGGGGTCCATAGATATACAGACCTCTAACACACAGGTAATATTTAATATAACATCTATATAATAGTGATGGGGGGGGGGGGGGGTCCATAGATATACAGGCCTCTAACACACAGGTAATATTTAATATAACATCTATATAATAGTGATGGGGGGGGGGGGGGGTCCATAGATATACAGACCTCTAACACACAGGTAATATTTAATATAACCTCTATATAATAGTGATGGGGGGGGGGGGGGTCCATAGATATACAGACCTCTAACACACAGGTAATATTTAATATAACCTCTATATAATAGTGATGGGGGGGGGGGGTCCATAGATATACAGACCTCTAACACACAGGTAATATTTAATATAACCTCTATATAATAGTGATGGGGGGGGGGGGGGGGGGTCCATAGATATACAGACCTCTAACACACAGGTAATATTTAATATAACATCTATATAATAGTGATGGGGGGGGGGGTCCATAGATATACAGACCTCTAACACACAGGTAATATTTAATATAACATCTATATAATAGTGATGGGGGGGGGGGTCCATAGATATACAGACCTCTAACACACAGGTAATATAACATCTATATAATAGTGATGGGGGGGGGGGGTCCATAGATATACAGACCTCTAACACACAGGTAATATTTAATATAACATCTATATAATAGTGATGGGGGGGGGGGTCCATAGATATACAGACCTCTAACACACAGGTAATATAACATCTATATAATAGTGATGGGGGGGGGGGGTCCATAGATATACAGACCTCTAACACACAGGTAATATTTAATATAACATCTATATAATAGTGATGGGGGGGGGGGGGTCCATAGATATACAGACCTCTAACACACAGGTAATATTTAATATAACCTCTATATAATAGTGATGGGGGGGGGGGGGTCCATAGATATACAGACCTCTAACACACAGGTAATATTTAATATAACATCTATATAATAGTGATGGGGGGGGGGGGGGGTCCATAGATATACAGACCTCTAACACACAGGTAATATTTAATATAACCTCTATATAATAGTGATGGGGGGGGGGGGGTCCATAGATATACAGACCTCTAACACACAGGTAATATTTAATATAACATCTATATAATAGTGATGGGGGGGGGGGGGTCCATAGATATACAGACCTCTAACACACAGGTAATATTTAATATAACATCTATATAATAGTGATGGGGGGGGGGTCCATAGATATACAGACCTCTAACACACAGGTAATATTTAATATAACATCTATATAATAGTGATGGGGGGGGGGGGGTCCATAGATATACAGACCTCTAACACACAGGTAATATAACATCTATATAATAGTGATGGGGGGGGGGGTCCATAGATATACAGACCTCTAACACACAGGTAATATTTAATATAACCTCTATATAATAGTGATGGGGGGGGGGGGTCCATAGATATACAGACCTCTAACACACAGGTAATATAACATCTATATAATAGTGATGGGGGGGGGGGTCCATAGATATACAGACCTCTAACACACAGGTAATATTTAATATAACATCTATATAATAGTGATGGGGGGGGGGGTCCATAGATATACAGACCTCTAACACACAGGTAATATTTAATATAACATCTATATAATAGTGATGGGGGGGGGGGTCCATAGATATACAGACCTCTAACACACAGGTAATATTTAATATAACATCTATATAATAGTGATGGGGGGGGGGGGGGGGGTCCATAGATATACAGGCCTCTAACACACAGGTAATATTTAATATAACCTCTATATAATAGTGATGGGGGGGGGGGGTCCATAGATATACAGACCTCTAACACACAGGTAATATTTAATATAACATCTATATAATAGTGATGGGGGGGGGGGGGGGGTCCATAGATATACAGACCTCTAACACACAGGTAATATTTAATATAACATCTATATAATAGTGATGGGGGGGGGGGGTCCATAGATATACAGACCTCTAACACACAGGTAATATTTAATATAACCTCTATATAATAGTGATGGGGGGGGGGGGGTCCATAGATATACAGACCTCTAACACACAGGTAATATTTAATATAACATCTATATAATAGTGATGGGGGGGGGTCCATAGATATACAGACCTCTAACACACAGGTAATATTTAATATAACCTCTATATAATAGTGATGGGGGGGGGGGGGTCCATAGATATACAGACCTCTAACACACAGGTAATATTTAATATAACATCTATATAATAGTGATGGGGGGGGGGGTCCATAGATATACAGACCTCTAACACACAGGTAATATTTAATATAACATCTATATAATAGTGATGGGGGGGGGGGGGTCCATAGATATACAGACCTCTAACACACAGGTAATATTTAATATAACATCTATATAATAGTGATGGGGGGGGGGGGGGGGTCCATAGATATACAGGCCTCTAACACACAGGTAATATTTAATATAACATCTATATAATAGTGATGGGGGGGGGGGGGGTCCATAGATATACAGACCTCTAACACACAGGTAATATTTAATATAACATCTATATAATAGTGATGGGGGGGGGGGTCCATAGATATACAGACCTCTAACACACAGGTAATATAACATCTATATAATAGTGATGGGGGGGGGGGGTCCATAGATATACAGACCTCTAACACACAGGTAATATTTAATATAACATCTATATAATAGTGATGGGGGGGGGGGTCCATAGATATACAGACCTCTAACACACAGGTAATATAACATCTATATAATAGTGATGGGGGGGGGGGGTCCATAGATATACAGGCCTCTAACACACAGGTAATATTTAATATAACATCTATATAATAGTGATGGGGGGGGGGGGTCCATAGATATACAGACCTCTAACACACAGGTAATATTTAATATAACATCTATATAATAGTGATGGGGGGGGGGGGGGGTCCATAGATATACAGACCTCTAACACACAGGTAATATTTAATATAACATCTATATAATAGTGATGGGGGGGGGGGTCCATAGATATACAGACCTCTAACACACAGGTAATATAACATCTATATAATAGTGATGGGGGGGGGGGGTCCATAGATATACAGACCTCTAACACACAGGTAATATTTAATATAACATCTATATAATAGTGATGGGGGGGGGGGGGTCCATAGATATACAGACCTCTAACACACAGGTAATATTTAATATAACATCTATATAATAGTGATGGGGGGGGGGGGGGTCCATAGATATACAGACCTCTAACACACAGGTCATATTTAATATAACATCTATATAATAGTGATGGGGGGGTCCATAGATATACAGACCTCTAACACACAGGTAATATTTAATATAACATCTATATAATAGTGATGGGGGGGTCCATAGATATACAGACCTCTAACACACAGGTAATATTTAATATAACCTCTATATAATAGTGATGGGGGGGGGGGGGGGGGGTCCATAGATATACAGACCTCTAACACACAGGTAATATTTAATATAACATCTATATAATAGTGATGGGGGGGGGGGTCCATAGATATACAGACCTCTAACACACAGGTAATATTTAATATAACATCTATATAATAGTGATGGGGGGGGGGGTCCATAGATATACAGACCTCTAACACACAGGTAATATTTAATATAACATCTATATAATAGTGATGGGGGGGGGGGGGGGGGTCCATAGATATACAGACCTCTAACACACAGGTAATATTTAATATAACATCTATATAATAGTGATGGGGGGGGGGGTCCATAGATATACAGACCTCTAACACACAGGTAATATTTAATATAACATCTATATAATAGTGATGGGGGGGGGGGGGGGGTCATAGATATACAGACCTCTAACACACAGGTAATATTTAATATAACCTCTATATAATAGTGATATTGCATATCACAATATTATTTTGTTCCATTATATCGATACTTTCGATCTTGTAAAAAAACAATATATATATATTTTTTTATTTTATTTTATTTTGCTAGGTAGCGTTAGCTAGCGCTATTCAGCTGTACCTAACTTTACCTCCATCTTGTTTTTAAATAGTGAACATGTTTTCAGAGCTTGTTTTCTCTCTGCACCAGACACACAGTGAACAATCTGTTTGGAACCTCGAATTTCAATAGAATCAATACATATAGAATCACAATACATGGAGAATCACAATACATCTAGAATCACAATACATGGAGAATCACAATACATGGAGAATCACAATACATCTAGAATCACAATACATCTAGAATCACAATACATCTAGAATCACAATACATCTAGAATCACAATACATCTAGAATCACAATACATGGAGAATCACAATACATCTAGAATCACAATACATCTAGAATCACAATACATGTAGAATCACAATACATCTAGAATCACAATACATGTAGAATCACAATACATGTAGAATCACAATACATGGAGAATCACAATACATGTAGAATCACAATACATGGAGAATCACAATACATGGAGAATCACAATACATCTATAATCACAATACATGGAGAATCACAATACATGGAGAATCACAATACATGGAGAATCACAATACATGTAGAATCACAATACATGGAGAATCACAATACATGGAGAATCACAATACATGGAGAATCACAATACATGTAGAATCACAATACATGTAGAATCACAATACATCTAGAATCACAATACATCTATAATCACAATACATGGAGAATCACAATACATGGAGAATCACAATACATGGAGAATCACAATACATGTAGAATCACAATACATGGAGAATCACAATACATGGAGAATCACAATACATGGAGAATCACAATACATGGAGAATCACAATACATGTAGAATCACAATACATGTAGAATCACAATACATCTAGAATCACAATACATGGAGAATCACAATACATGGAGAATCACAATACATGGAGAATCACAATACATGGAGAATCACAATACATGGAGAATCACAATACATCTAGAATCACAATACATCTATAATCACAATACATGGAGAATCACAATACATGGAGAATCACAATACATGGAGAATCACAATACATGTAGAATCACAATACATGGAGAATCACAATACATGGAGAATCACAATACATGGAGAATCACAATACATGGAGAATCACAATACATGTAGAATCACAATACATGTAGAATCACAATACATCTAGAATCACAATACATGTAGAATCACAATACATGGAGAATCACAATACATGGAGAATCACAATACATGGAGAATCACAATACATCTATAATCACAATACATGGAGAATCACAATACATGGAGAATCACAATACATGGAGAATCACAATACATGTAGAATCACAATACATGGAGAATCACAATACATGGAGAATCACAATACATGGAGAATCACAATACATGTAGAATCACAATACATGTAGAATCACAATACATCTAGAATCACAATACATCTATAATCACAATACATGGAGAATCACAATACATGGAGAATCACAATACATGGAGAATCACAATACATGTAGAATCACAATACATGTAGAATCACAATACATCTAGAATCACAATACATCTATAATCACAATACATGGAGAATCACAATACATGGAGAATCACAATACATGGAGAATCACAATACATGTAGAATCACAATACATGGAGAATCACAATACATGGAGAATCACAATACATGGAGAATCACAATACATGGAGAATCACAATACATGTAGAATCACAATACATGTAGAATCACAATACATCTAGAATCACAATACATGTAGAATCACAATACATGGAGAATCACAATACATGGAGAATCACAATACATGGAGAATCACAATACATCTATAATCACAATACATGGAGAATCACAATACATGGAGAATCACAATACATGGAGAATCACAATACATGTAGAATCACAATACATGGAGAATCACAATACATGGAGAATCACAATACATGGAGAATCACAATACATGTAGAATCACAATACATGTAGAATCACAATACATCTAGAATCACAATACATCTATAATCACAATACATGGAGAATCACAATACATGGAGAATCACAATACATGGAGAATCACAATACATGTAGAATCACAATACATGGAGAATCACAATACATGGAGAATCACAATACATGGAGAATCACAATACATGGAGAATCACAATACATGTAGAATCACAATACATGTAGAATCACAATACATCTAGAATCACAATACATGGAGAATCACAATACATGGAGAATCACAATACATGGAGAATCACAATACATGGAGAATCACAATACATGGAGAATCACAATACATGGAGAATCACAATACATGGAGAATCACAATACATCTAGAATCACAATACATGGAGAATCACAATACATGGAGAATCACAATACATCTAGAATCACAATACATCTAGAATCACAATACATGTAGAATCACAATACATCTAGAATCACAATACATGTAGAATCACAATACATGGAGAATCACAATACATGGAGAATCACAATACATGGAGAATCACAATACATGTAGAATCACAATACATGGAGAATCACAATACATGGAGAATCACAATACATGGAGAATCACAATACATCTATAATCACAATACATGGAGAATCACAATACATGGAGAATCACAATACATGGAGAATCACAATACATGTAGAATCACAATACATGGAGAATCACAATACATGGAGAATCACAATACATGGAGAATCACAATACATGGAGAATCACAATACATGTAGAATCACAATACATGTAGAATCACAATACATCTAGAATCACAATACATGGAGAATCACAATACATGGAGAATCACAATACATGGAGAATCACAATACATGGAGAATCACAATACATGTAGAATCACAATACATGGAGAATCACAATACATGGAGAATCACAATACATCTATAATCACAATACATGGAGAATCACAATACATGGAGAATCACAATACATGGAGAATCACAATACATGTAGAATCACAATACATGGAGAATCACAATACATGGAGAATCACAATACATGGAGAATCACAATACATGGAGAATCACAATACATGTAGAATCACAATACATGTAGAATCACAATACATCTAGAATCACAATACATGGAGAATCACAATACATGGAGAATCACAATACATGGAGAATCACAATACATGGAGAATCACAATACATGGAGAATCACAATACATGGAGAATCACAATACATGGAGAATCACAATACATCTAGAATCACAATACATGGAGAATCACAATACATGGAGAATCACAATACATCTAGAATCACAATACATCTAGAATCACAATACATGTAGAATCACAATACATCTAGAATCACAATACATGTAGAATCACAATACATGGAGAATCACAATACATGGAGAATCACAATACATGGAGAATCACAATACATGTAGAATCACAATACATCTAGAATCACAATACATGGAGAATCACAATACATGGAGAATCACAATACATGGAGAATCACAATACATGGAGAATCACAATACATCTAGAATCACAATACATGGAGAATCACAATACATCTAGAATCACAATACATGTAGAATCACAATACATCTAGAATCACAATACATGGAGAATCACAATACATCTAGAATCACAATACATGTAGAATCACAATACATCTAGAATCACAATACATGGAGAATCACAATACATCTAGAATCACAATACATGTAGAATCACAATACATCTAGAATCACAATACATGGAGAATCACAATACATCTAGAATCACAATACATGGAGAATCACAATACATCTAGAATCACAATACATGTAGAATCACAATACATCTAGAATCACAATACATGGAGAATCACAATACATCTAGAATCACAATACATGTAGAATCACAATACATCTAGAATCACAATACATGGAGAATCACAATACATCTAGAATCACAATACATCTAGAATCACAATACATCTAGAATCACAATACATCTAGAATCACAATACATGGAGAATCACAATACATGGAGAATCACAATACATGGAGAATCACAATACATCTAGAATCACAATACATCTAGAATCACAATACATCTAGAATCACAATACATGGAGAATCACAATACATGTAGAATCACAATACATGTAGAATCACAATACATGGAGAATCACAATACATGTAGAATCACAATACATCTAGAATCACAATACAAGGAGAATCACAATACATGGAGAATCACAATACATGGAGAATCACAATACATGGAGAATCACAATACATGTAGAATCACAATACAAGGAGAATCACAATACATCTAGAATCACAATACATGGAGAATCACAATACATGGAGAATCACAATACATGTAGAATCACAATACATGTAGAATCACAATACATGGAGAATCACAATACATGGAGAATCACAATACATGTAGAATCACAATACATCTAGAATCACAATACATCTAGAATCACAATACATGGAGAATCACAATACATGGAGAATCACAATACATCTAGAATCACAATACATGGAGAATCACAATACATGGAGAATCACAATACATCTAGAATCACAATACATGGAGAATCACAATACATGAGAATCACAATACATGTAGAATCACAATACATGGAGAATCACAATACATCTAGAATCACAATACATGGAGAATCACAATACATCTAGAATCACAATACATCTAGAATCACAATACATGGAGAATCACAATACATCTAGAATCACAATACATGGAGAATCACAATACATCTAGAATCACAATACATCTAGAATCACAATACATGTAGAATCACAATACATGTAGAATCACAATACATGGAGAATCACAATACATCTAGAATCACAATACATGTAGAATCACAATACATGGAGAATCACAATACATCTAGAATCACAATACATCTAGAATCACAATACATGGAGAATCACAATACATGGAGAATCACAATACATGGAGAATCACAATACATCTAGAATCACAATACATGTAGAATCACAATACATCTAGAATCACAATACATGGAGAATCACAATACATGTAGAATCACAATACATGGAGATTCACAATACATCTAGAATCACAATACATATATAATCACAATACATGGAGAATCACAATACATGGAGAATCACAATACATGGAGAATCACAATACATGGAGAATCACAATACATGGAGAATCACAATACATCTATAATCACAATACATGGAGAATCACAATACATCTAGAATCACAATACATGGAGAATCACAATACATGGAGAATCACAATACATCTAGAATCACAATACATGTAGAATCACAATACATCTAGAATCACAATACATGGAGAATCACAATACATGTAGAATCACAATACATGGAGAATCACAATACATCTAGAATCACAATACATATATAATCACAATACATGGAGAATCACAATACATGGAGAATCACAATACATGGAGAATCACAATACATGGAGAATCACAATACATGTAGAATCACAATACATCTATAATCACAATACATGGAGAATCACAATACATCTAGAATCACAATACATCTATAATCACAATACATCTATAATCACAATACATGGAGAATCACAATACATGGAGAATCACAATACATCTAGAATCACAATACATGGAGAATCACAATACATGTAGAATCACAATACATGGAGAATCACAATACATGGAGAATCACAATACATGGAGAATCACAATACATCTAGAATCACAATACATCTATAATCACAATACATGGAGAATCACAATACATGGAGAATCACAATACATGGAGAATCACAATACATCGAGAATCACAATACATGGAGAATCACAATACATGGAGAATCACAATACATCTAGAATCACAATACATGGAGAATCACAATACATCTAGAATCACAATACATCTATAATCACAATACATGGAGAATCACAATACATGTAGAATCACAATACATGGAGAATCACAATACATGGAGAATCACAATACATGGAGAATCACAATACATGTAGAATCACAATACATGGAGAATCACAATACATGGAGAATCACAATACATGGAGAATCACAATACATGGAGAATCACAATACATGTAGAATCACAATACATGGAGAATCACAATACATGGAGAATCACAATACATCTATAATCACAATACATGGAGAATCACAATACATGGAGAATCACAATACATGGAGAATCACAATACATGTAGAATCACAATACATGGAGAATCACAATACATGGAGAATCACAATACATGGAGAATCACAATACATGGAGAATCACAATACATGTAGAATCACAATACATGTAGAATCACAATACATCTAGAATCACAATACATGGAGAATCACAATACATGGAGAATCACAATACATGGAGAATCACAATACATGGAGAATCACAATACATGGAGAATCACAATACATGGAGAATCACAATACATGGAGAATCACAATACATCTAGAATCACAATACATGGAGAATCACAATACATGGAGAATCACAATACATCTAGAATCACAATACATCTAGAATCACAATACATGTAGAATCACAATACATCTAGAATCACAATACATGTAGAATCACAATACATGGAGAATCACAATACATGGAGAATCACAATACATGGAGAATCACAATACATGTAGAATCACAATACATCTAGAATCACAATACATGGAGAATCACAATACATGGAGAATCACAATACATGGAGAATCACAATACATGGAGAATCACAATACATCTAGAATCACAATACATGGAGAATCACAATACATCTAGAATCACAATACATGTAGAATCACAATACATCTAGAATCACAATACATGGAGAATCACAATACATCTAGAATCACAATACATGTAGAATCACAATACATCTAGAATCACAATACATGGAGAATCACAATACATCTAGAATCACAATACATGTAGAATCACAATACATCTAGAATCACAATACATGGAGAATCACAATACATCTAGAATCACAATACATGGAGAATCACAATACATCTAGAATCACAATACATGTAGAATCACAATACATCTAGAATCACAATACATGGAGAATCACAATACATCTAGAATCACAATACATGTAGAATCACAATACATCTAGAATCACAATACATGGAGAATCACAATACATCTAGAATCACAATACATCTAGAATCACAATACATCTAGAATCACAATACATCTAGAATCACAATACATGGAGAATCACAATACATGGAGAATCACAATACATGGAGAATCACAATACATCTAGAATCACAATACATCTAGAATCACAATACATCTAGAATCACAATACATGGAGAATCACAATACATGTAGAATCACAATACATGTAGAATCACAATACATGGAGAATCACAATACATGTAGAATCACAATACATCTAGAATCACAATACAAGGAGAATCACAATACATGGAGAATCACAATACATGGAGAATCACAATACATGTAGAATCACAATACAAGGAGAATCACAATACATCTAGAATCACAATACATGGAGAATCACAATACATGGAGAATCACAATACATGTAGAATCACAATACATGTAGAATCACAATACATGGAGAATCACAATACATGGAGAATCACAATACATGTAGAATCACAATACATCTAGAATCACAATACATCTAGAATCACAATACATGGAGAATCACAATACATGGAGAATCACAATACATCTAGAATCACAATACATGGAGAATCACAATACATGGAGAATCACAATACATCTAGAATCACAATACATGGAGAATCACAATACATGAGAATCACAATACATGTAGAATCACAATACATGGAGAATCACAATACATCTAGAATCACAATACATGGAGAATCACAATACATCTAGAATCACAATACATCTAGAATCACAATACATGGAGAATCACAATACATCTAGAATCACAATACATGGAGAATCACAATACATCTAGAATCACAATACATCTAGAATCACAATACATGTAGAATCACAATACATGTAGAATCACAATACATGGAGAATCACAATACATCTAGAATCACAATACATGTAGAATCACAATACATGGAGAATCACAATACATCTAGAATCACAATACATCTAGAATCACAATACATGGAGAATCACAATACATGGAGAATCACAATACATGGAGAATCACAATACATCTAGAATCACAATACATGTAGAATCACAATACATCTAGAATCACAATACATGGAGAATCACAATACATGTAGAATCACAATACATGGAGATTCACAATACATCTAGAATCACAATACATATATAATCACAATACATGGAGAATCACAATACATGGAGAATCACAATACATGGAGAATCACAATACATGGAGAATCACAATACATGGAGAATCACAATACATCTATAATCACAATACATGGAGAATCACAATACATCTAGAATCACAATACATGGAGAATCACAATACATGGAGAATCACAATACATCTAGAATCACAATACATGTAGAATCACAATACATCTAGAATCACAATACATGGAGAATCACAATACATGGAGAATCACAATACATCTAGAATCACAATACATATATAATCACAATACATGGAGAATCACAATACATGGAGAATCACAATACATGGAGAATCACAATACATGGAGAATCACAATACATGTAGAATCACAATACATCTATAATCACAATACATGGAGAATCACAATACATCTAGAATCACAATACATCTATAATCACAATACATCTATAATCACAATACATGGAGAATCACAATACATGGAGAATCACAATACATCTAGAATCACAATACATGGAGAATCACAATACATGTAGAATCACAATACATGGAGAATCACAATACATGGAGAATCACAATACATGGAGAATCACAATACATGGAGAATCACAATACATCTAGAATCACAATACATCTATAATCACAATACATGGAGAATCACAATACATGGAGAATCACAATACATGGAGAATCACAATACATCGAGAATCACAATACATGGAGAATCACAATACATGGAGAATCACAATACATCTAGAATCACAATACATGGAGAATCACAATACATCTAGAATCACAATACATCTATAATCACAATACATGGAGAATCACAATACATGTAGAATCACAATACATGGAGAATCACAATACATGGAGAATCACAATACATGGAGAATCACAATACATGTAGAATCACAATACATGGAGAATCACAATACATGGAGAATCACAATACATCTAGAATCACAATACATCTAGAATCACAATACATGGAGAATCACAATACATGGAGAATCACAATACATGGAGAATCACAATACATCTAGAATCACAATACATCTAGAATCACAATACATGGAGAATCACAATACATGGAGAATCACAATACATCTAGAATCACAATACATGGAGAATCACAATACATCTAGAATCACAATACATCTAGAATCACAATACATGGAGAATCACAATACATGGAGAATCACAATACATGGAGAATCACAATACATCTAGAATCACAATACATCTAGAATCACAATACATGGAGAATCACAATACATCTAGAATCACAATACATCTAGAATCACAATACATCTAGAATCACAATACATGGAGAATCACAATACATGGAGAATCACAATACATCTAGAATCACAATACATGGAGAATCACAATACATCTAGAATCACAATACATGGAGAATCACAATACATGGAGAATCACAATACATGGAGAATCACAATACATCTAGAATCACAATACATGGAGAATCACAATACATCTAGAATCACAATACATCTAGAATCACAATACATCTAGAATCACAATACATCTAGAATCACAATACATGGAGAATCACAATACATGGAGAATCACAATACATGGAGAATCACAATACATGTAGAATCACAATACATCTAGAATCACAATACATCTAGAATCACAATACATCTAGAATCACAATACATCTAGAATCACAATACATCTAGAATCACAATACATGGAGAATCACAATACATGGAGAATCACAATACATGGAGAATCACAATACATCTAGAATCACAATACATCTAGAATCACAATACATGGAGAATCACAATACATGGAGAATCACAATACATGGAGAATCACAATACATCTAGAATCACAATACATCTAGAATCACAATACATCTAGAATCACAATACATGGAGAATCACAATACATGGAGAATCACAATACATGTAGAATCACAATACATGGAGAATCACAATACATGGAGAATCACAATACATGGAGAATCACAATACATGGAGAATCACAATACATCTAGAATCACAATACATCTAGAATCACAATACATGGAGAATCACAATACATGGAGAATCACAATACATGGAGAATCACAATACATCTAGAATCACAATACATCTAGAATCACAATACATCTAGAATCACAATACATGGAGAATCACAATACATCTAGAATCACAATACATGGAGAATCACAATACATCTAGAATCACAATACATGTAGAATCACAATACATCTAGAATCACAATACATGGAGAATCACAATACATGGAGAATCACAATACATGGAGAATCACAATACATCTAGAATCACAATACATCTAGAATCACAATACATCTAGAATCACAATACATGGAGAATCACAATACATCTAGAATCACAATACATCTAGAATCATGAGAATCACAATACATCTAGAATCACAATACATCTAGAATCACAATACATGGAGAATCACAATACATGGAGAATCACAATACATCTAGAATCACAATACATCTAGAATCACAATACATGGAGAATCACAATACATCTAGAATCACAATACATGGAGAATCACAATACATGTAGAATCACAATACATGGAGAATCACAATACATGGAGAATCACAATACATCTAGAATCACAATACATGGAGAATCACAATACATGGAGAATCACAATACATGGAGAATCACAATACATGGAGAATCACAATACATCTAGAATCACAATACATCTAGAATCACAATACATGGAGAATCACAATACATCTAGAATCACAATACATCTATAATCACAATACATCTAGAATCACAATACATGGAGAATCACAATACATGTAGAATCACAATACATGGAGAATCACAATACATGTAGAATCACAATACATGGAGAATCACAATACATGGAGAATCACAATACATCTAGAATCACAATACATCTAGAATCACAATACATCTATAATCACAATACATGGAGAATCACAATACATGTAGAATCACAATACATGGAGAATCACAATACATGGAGAATCACAATACATGGAGAATCACAATACATCTAGAATCACAATACATCTAGAATCACAATACATGGAGAATCACAATACATCTAGAATCACAATACATCTAGAATCACAATACATCTAGAATCACAATACATGGAGAATCACAATACATGTAGAATCACAATACATGGAGAATCACAATACATCTAGAATCACAATACATGGAGAATCACAATACATGTAGAATCACAATACATGGAGAATCACAATACATGGAGAATCACAATACATCTAGAATCACAATACATCTAGAATCACAATACATCTATAATCACAATACATTGAGAATCACAATACATGTAGAATCACAATACATGGAGAATCACAATACATGGAGAATCACAATACATGGAGAATCACAATACATCTAGAATCACAATACATGGAGAATCACAATACATGGAGAATCACAATACATCTAGAATCACAATACATCTAGAATCACAATACATGGAGAATCACAATACATGGAGAATCACAATACATGTAGAATCACAATACATCTAGAATCACAATACATCTAGAATCATGAGAATCACAATACATGAATTACTGGTCTCATCCCTCTGTCTGAAGTGTGTTCTCTGGAGGCTAAACGTGTGTGTGTGTGTGTGTGTGTAGGAGGTGTGTGTCCATGACCACCTGGCAGTGCGTGTGTGTGGTGAGATGCTGAAGGACCCTTCAGCTCCCGAAGTCCGTCTCTACGCCAAAGTACTGAACAGTCTGGAGCTCAGTGCTGACGGCAACACAACTAGAGACCTGGTGACCCTGTTACAACAAGTTACACAGGTACAGTACTGACAACAACACAACACCTGGTGACCCTGTTACAACAAGTTACACAGGTACAGTACTGACAACAACACAACACCTGGTGACCCTGTTACAACAAGTTACACAGGTACAGTACTGACAACAACACAACACCTGGTGACCCTGTTACAACAAGTTACACAGGTACAGTACTGACAACAACACAACACCTGGTGACCCTGTTACAACAAGTTACACAGGTACAATACTGACAACAACACAACACCTGGTGACCCTGTTACAACACAACACCTGGTGACCCTGTTACAACACAACACATTACCTGATGACACCAAACTAACTGTCTGTGTAGGAGGTGAAGGATCGTATCGCTCTGCGTGCTGTGGAGAAGCTGATTGGACAGCTGCAGGACTCCAACAACCAACCAGATCTCAGCACTACGACACTACAGCCTGTAGATGTCAACACTGAGGGTAAAGAGAGAGAGGAGACTAATACTGAGGGTAAAGAGAGAGAGGAGACTAATACTGAGGGTAGAGAGAGAGGAGACTACTACTGAGGGTAAAGAGAGAGGAGACTACTACTGAGGGTAAAGAGAGAGGAGACTACTACTGAGGGTAGAGAGAGAGAGGAGACTAATACTGAGGGTAGAGAGAGAGGAGACTACTACTGAGGGTAGAGAGAGAGAGAGAGGAGACTACTACTGAGGGTAGAGAGAGAGAGGAGACTACTACTGAGGGTAGAGAGAGAGAGAGAGAGAGGAGACTAATACTGAGGGCAAAGAGAGAGAGAGGAGACTAATACTGAGGGTAGAGAGAGAGAGAGGAGACTAATACTGAGGGTAAAGAGAGAGAGGAGACTACTACTGAGGGTAAAGAGAGAGAGGAGACTACTACTGAGGGTAGAGAGAGAGAGGAGACTACTACTGAGGGTAAAGAGAGAGAGGAGACTACTACTGAGGGTAAAGAGAGAGAGGAGACTACTACTGAGGGTAGAGAGAGAGAGGAGACTACTACTGAGGGTAGAGAGAGAGAGGAGACTACTACTGAGGGTAGAGAGAGAGAGGAGACTACTACTGAGGGTAGAGAGAGATAGGAGACCACTACTGAGGGTAGAGAGAGAGAGGAGACTAATACTGAGGGGAGAGAGAGGAGACTAATACTGAGGGTAGAGAGAGAGAGGAGACTACTACTGAGGGTAGAGAGAGAGAGGAGACTACTACTGAGGGTAGAGAGAGAGAGGAGACTACTACTGAGGGTAAAGAGAGAGAGAGGAGACTACTACTGAGGGTAAAGAGAGAGAGAGGAGACTACTACTGAGTGTAGAGAGAGAGAGAGGAGACTACTACTGAGGGTAGAGAGAGAGAGAGGGGACTACTACTGAGGGTAAAGAGAGAGAGGAGACTACCACTGAGGGTAGAGAGAGAGGAGACTACTACTGAGGGTAGAGAGAGAGGAGACTACCACTGAGGGTAGAGAGAGAGAGGAGACTACTACTGAGGGTAGAGAGAGAGAGAGGAGACTACTACTGAGGGTAGAGAGAGAGAGGAGAGACTACTACTGAGGGTAGAGAGAGAGAGGAGACTACTACTGAGGGTAGAGAGAGAGAGGAGACTACTACTGAGGGTAAAGAGAGAGAGGAGACTACTACTGAGGGTAGAGAGAGAGAGGAGACTACTACTGAGGGTAGAGAGAGAGAGGAGACTACTACTGAGGGTAGAGAGAGAGAGGAGACTACTACTGAGGGTAGAGAGAGAGAGAGAGAGAGGAGACTAATACTGAGGGCAAAGAGAGAGAGGAGACTACTACTGAGGGTAGAGAGAGAGAGGAGACTACTACTGAGGGTAAAGAGAGAGAGGAGACTACTACTGAGGGTAAAGAGAGAGAGGAGACTACTACTGAGGGTAGAGAGAGAGAGGAGACTACTACTGAGGGTAGAGAGAGAGAGGAGAGACTACTACTGAGGGTAGAGAGAGAGAGGAGAGACTACTACTGAGGGTAGAGAGAGAGAGGAGACTACTACTGAGGGTAGAGAGAGAGAGGAGACTACTACTGAGGGTAGAGAGAGAGAGGAGAGACTACTACTGAGGGTAGAGAGAGAGAGGAGACTACTACTGAGGGTAGAGAGAGAGAGAGGAGACTACTACTGAGGGTAGAGAGAGAGAGAGGAGACTACTACTGAGGGTAGTGGGTCATGTTACTGTTAGACTGAATCAGATGACATGGAGAGAGAGAGAGATGTAACTCCTAAAGTCTTCATCTCTACAGAGGCTGCCAACCAGGACCTGGACCAGTCTGCCAAGAGGCCCAGGAGAGGTATTACCCCATCTTACACACCTCCTGCTAACCTCTGACACGGTTGAGCGCCACTAACAGTTGATCGTGTGTGTGTGTGTAGGTCAGAGGAAACCCTCCACAGCCAAAGGAGCCAAGAAGTCCAGCAGATCGGCTGAGTCCTCCGAGGAGAGGTGAGAGGAGGGGAGGAGAAGTGTGCTTAATCGTCCCTGAATGTTGAAATGGATCCGTTCTGTATATCACCTTTAATTTCTCCCTCCTCCTCTCCGTCTCCCTCCTCTCCGTCTCCCTCCTCCTCTCTGTCCGTCTCCCTCCTCCTCCTCTCCGTCTCCCTCCTCTCCGTCTCCCTCCTCCTCTCTGTCCGTCTCCCTCCTCTCCGCCTCCCTCCTCCTCCTCTCCATCTGCCTCCCTCCTCCTCTCCGTCTCCCCTCCTCCTCTCCCTCCTCTCCATCTGTCTCCTTCCCCCTCCTCCTCTCCATCTGTCTCCCTCCCCCTCCTCCTCTCCATCTGTCTCCCTCCCCCTCCTCCTCTCCATCTGTCTCCCTCCCCCTCCTCCTCTCCATCTGTCTCCCTCTCCATCTCTCTCCCTCTCCCTCCTCCTCTCCATCTCTCTCCCTCCCCCCCTCCTCTCCATCTCTCTTCCTCCCCCTCCTCCTCTCCATCTCTCTCCCTCCCCCTCCTCCTCTCCATCTCTCTCCCTCCCCCTCCTCCTCTCCATCTCTCTCCCTCCCCCTCCTCCTCTCCATCTCTCTCCCTCCCCCTCCTCCTCTCCATCTGCCTCCTCTCCGTCTCCCTCCCCCTCCTCCTCTCCATCTGCCTCCCTCCTCCTCTCTGTCTCCCTCCCCCTCTCCATCTGTCTCCCTCCCCCTCCTCCTCTCCATCCGTCTCCCTCCCCCTCCTCCTCTCCGTCTCCCTCCCCCTCCTCCTCCTCTCCATCTGTCTCCTTCCCCCTCTTCCTCTCCTTCTCCCTCCATAGTGATGGGGAGAATGTTCCAGACTCTGTGCCGGTACCCCGTCCATCCTGCCGGGCCAAGACGGCAGCTTTGGACAAAACCAGACTGGACCTCAGTGCCCTCATCAACCAGGAGGCCAACACCTCGTAGAGTCCCAGGTCAGATAGGGTAGAGAGGTCAGGATGCGTGTTAGCTGCCTAGTGGAATCAGTAATGTATCAGAGTAGTGGACATGTAGATCAACAGGTTTAGAGACAGAAGGAATTCATCAACCTGAATGAAAAATGTGATTTTATTGGATTAAATAAAACGATTAAACTTCCTCCTTCCTGTTGTGTCTCTCTGCTGTAATTCTCCCTTTGTTATTGAGCTCTGTATCCCTCCAGGAAGTCCCATTGAGGTCTGTATCACTCCAGGAAGTCCCATTGAGCTCTGTATCCCTCCAGGAAGTCCCATTGAGCTCTGTATCCCTCCAGGAAGTCCCATTGAGGTCTGTATCACTCCAGGAAGTCCCATTGAGCTCTGTATCCCTCCAGGAAGTCCCATTGATCTCTGTATCCCTCTGTTATTGAGCTCTGTATCCCTCCAGGAAGTCCCATTGAGCTCTGTATCCCTCCAGGAAGTCCCATTGATCTCTGAATCCCTCTGTTATTGAGCTCTGTATCCCTCCAGGAAGTCCCATTGAGGTCTGTATCACTCCAGGAAGTCCCATTGAGCTCTGTATCCCTCCAGGAAGTCCCATTGATCTCTGTATCCCTCTGTTATTGAGGTCTGTATCCCTCCAGGAAGTCCCATTGAGCTCTGTATCCCTCCAGGAAGTCCCATTGATCTCTGTATCCCTCTGTTATTGAGGTCTGTATCCCTCCAGGAAGTCCCATTGAGGTCTGTATCCCTCCAGGAAGTCCCATTGATCTCTGTATCCCTCCAGGAACTCCCATTGATCTCTGTATCCCTCTGTTATTGAGGTCTGTATCCCTCCAGGAAGTCCCATTGAGCTCTGTATCCCTCCAGGAAGTTCCATTGAGCTCTTTATTCCTCCAGGAAGTTCCATTGAGGTCTTTATTCCTCCAGAAAGTTCCATTGAGGTCTTTATTCCTCCAGGAAGTCCCATTGAGCTCTGTATTCCTCCAGGAAGTTCCATTGAGGTTTTTATTCCTCCAGGAAGTTCCATTGAGCTCTGTATCCCTCCAGGAAGTCCCATTGAGCTCTGTATCCCTCCAGGAAGTCCCATTGAGCTCTGTATCCCTCCAGGAAGTCCCATTGAGCTCTGTATCCCTCCAGGAAGTCCCATTGAGCTCTGTATCCCTCCAGGAAGTCCCATTGATCTCTGTATCCCTCCAGGAAGTCCCATTGAGCTCTGTATCCCTCCAGGAAGTCCCATTGAGCTCTGTATCCCTCCAGGAAGTCCCATTGAGCTCTTTATTCCTCCAGGAAGTCCCATTGAGCTCTGTATCCCTCCAGGAAGTCCCATTGAGCTCTGTATCCCTCTAACAAAGGGAGACCACGTCATTACTGAGGTGTGTTTGTTCTGTGGGGGCGTTGCAGGGGTCACGGTGTGTGTGTGTGTGTGTGTGTGTGTTCTGTGGGGGCGTTGCAGGGGTCACGGTGTGTGTGTGTGTTCTGTGGGAGCGTTGCAGGGGTCACGGTGTGTGTGTGTGTGTGTTCTGTGGGGGCGTTGCAGGGGTCACGGTGTGTGTGTGTGGGGGGGGGATGGGGACTGAACGGGGTGTGGTACAGTACTGAGATAGTCATTATCACTGACCGCAACACATTGGTCCAGTTTCTGCCGGATCTTACATCTCAGCCAATCACATCGTGTGAAATAGCTATCTGATGCTCTACGCTGAACAAATATAAACGCAACATGAAAGAATTTCAAAGATTGAGTTACAGTTCGTATCAGTCAATTTAAAAAATATTCATTAGGTCACTAATCTATGGATTTCAGATATGAATTCTTTGGTCACAGATACCTTCACTAAAGTAGGGGCGTGGATCAGAAAACCAGTCAGTATCTGGTGTGACCGTTTGCCTCATGCAGCGCGACACATCTCCTTCACATAGAGTTGATCAGGCTGTTGATTGGAGTTGATCAGGCTGTTGATTGGAGTTGATCAGGCTGTTGATTGGAGTTGATCAGGCTGTTGATTGGAGTTGATCAGGCTGTTGATTAGAGTTGATCAGGCTGTTGATTGGAGTTGATCAGGCTGTTGATTGGAGTTGATCAGGCTGTTGATTGGAGTTGATCAGGCTGTTGATTAGAGTTGATCAGGCTGTTGATTGGAGTTGATCAGGCTGTTGATTGGAGTTGATCAGGCTGTTGATTGGAGTTGATCAGGCTGTTGATTAGAGTTGATCAGGCTGTTGTTTGGAGTTGATCAGGCTGTTGATTGGAGTTGATCAGGCTGTTGATTGGAGTTGATCAGGCTGTTGTTTGGAGTTGATCAGGCTGTTGATTGGAGTTGATCAGGCTGTTGATTAGAGTTGATCAGGCTGTTGATTAGAGTTGATCAGGCTGTTGATTAGAGTTGATCAGGCTGTTGATTAGAGTTGATCAGGCTGTTGATTAGAGTTGATCAGGCTGTTGATTAGAGTTGATCAGGCTGTTGATTAGAGTTGATCAGGCTGTTGATTAGAGTTGATCAGGCTGTTGATTGGAGTTGATCAGGCTGTTGATTGGAGTTGATCAGGCTGTTGATTAGAGTTGATCAGGCTGTTGATTGTGGCCTGTGGAATGTTGTCCCACTCCTCTTCAATGGCTGTGTGAAGTTACTGGATATTGGCGGGAACTGGAACACTCTGTCGTACACGTCGATCCAGAGCATCCCTAACATGCTCAATGGGTGACACGTCTGGTGAGTATGCAGATCACGGAAGAACTGGGACATTTTCAGCTTCCAGGAATTGTGTACAGATCCTTGTGACATGGGACCGTGCATTATTATGCTGAAACATGAGGTGATGGAGGAGGATGAGGTGCACCTGTGTATTGATCATGCTGTTTAATCAGCTTCTTGATGTTCCACGTCTGTCAAGTGCATGGATGATGAAAGCAGAAATCCAACAGGGATGGAAACACATTTTTGCACAAAACATGAAAGAAATAAACTTAATCTGCGTACAGAAAATATATGTAAATAAGGGATCTGTTTGTTTATAGATGTTTATATACATTTTGGAATAAAAAAAGTGTCTTTGTCATTATTGGGGTATAGTGATGTCATTATGGGGTATAGTGATGTCATTATTGGGGTATTGTGATGTCATTATGGGGTATTGTGATGTCATTATTGGGGTATTGTGATGTCATTATGGGGTATTGTGATGTCATTATTGGGGTATTGTGATGTCATTATGGGGTATTGTGATGTCATTATGGGGGTATTGTGATGTCATTATTGGGGTATTGTGATGTCATTATGGGGTATAGTGATGTCATTATTGGGGTATTGTGATGTCATTATGGGGTATAGTGATGTCATTATTGGGGTATAGTGATGTCATTGTGGGGTATTGTAAAATCCTTTCCATTGAGGGATGATAGGGGGGGTAGTGGGGTGTACAGGGTTAATAACCTCTGGGGGGGTAGTGGGGTGTACAGGGGTAATAACCTCTGGGGGGGGGTAGTGGGGTGTACAGGGGTAATAACCTCTGGGGGGGGGGGTAGTGGGGTGTACAGGGTTAATAACCTTTGGGGGGGGGGGTAGTGGGGTGTACAGGGTTAACCTCTGGGGGGGGGGGGGGGGTAGTGGGGTGTACAGGGTTAATAACCTCTGGGGGGGGGTAGTGGGGTGTACAGGGTTAATAACCTCTGGGGGGGGGGGGTAGTGGGGTGTACAGGGTTAATAACCTCTGGGGGGGGGGTAGTGGGGTGTACAGGGGTAATAACCTCTGGGGGGGGGTAGTGGGGTGTACAGGGGTAATAACCTCTGGGGGGGGGGGTAGTGGGGTGTACAGGGTTAATAACCTTTGGGGGGGGGTAGTGGGGTGTACAGGGTTAATAACCTCTGGGGGGGGGGGGGGGGTGTACAGGGTTAATAACCTCTGGGGGGGGGGGGGGGTGTACAGGGTTAATAACCTCAGGGGGGGGGGGGGTGTACAGGGTTAATAACCTCAGGGGGGGGGGGGGGGGGTGTACAGGGTTAATAACCTCAGGGGGGGGTAGTGGGGTGTACAGGGTTAATAACCTCTGGGGGGGGGGGGGGGTGTACAGGGTTAATAACCTCAGGGGGGGGGGGGGGTAGTGGGGTGTACAGGGTTAATAACCTCTGGGGGGGGGGGGTGTACAGGGTTAATAATGTTCACACACGACAGGTAGGTCTCATTTCATTCACATGTTTAATTCATTAATGCTCTGGGTGAAAACTAAGAAACCAAAGAACAGACAGAAAAGCCCAACAACAACAACAACATTGTTTAAAAGACAAAAGGCTTCAAGGCAACGTATCACATTAGCTTTAAAACGTCACACTAGAAGGTGGTTCCCGGGTCCCGGGCCGTACTGAAAGACATCCTGCATCACGTCCTCTTCACCACGCCACGGCCCAGAGTCGTGTGCTACGTCGGGGGTACGGTGTCCTTCGAGATGAGCCCGTAGCTTCTGGACAGAGTCGATATGAAGTAAGTAGGGTTTAAGTCACAAATAGCACCTTGTGCACTACCCTTGACCGGAGCGGCTCTGGTAGGGCACTAAATAGGGTGGGGGGGGGGGGTCAAACTGATTCCAAGCAGGGCCCTAGTGTCTGCTGGCTTTCCCCCTTTCAATTAAAGACCTAGACAACCAGGTGAGGGGGGAGTTCCTTACTAATTAGTGAGGGGGGGGGGGGGGGGGGGGTTTGTCATCGGGGCCGCGTCGGTCCAGCTCCAGTCTGCTGGTTGAGCCGTTAGATCGTGAGGTATGTTGTTTTGGAGGGGGAGGAGGGGGGGATCGTGGTGCTGCTTCTTTAATGCAGCAGACACTTTAACCTTCATACAAAATGGCTGCCGTGGCAGAGCAGACTAAAAACCTAGTTCACTTCTGCCACCTACCACACTGAAGTGTCCCTCCCTCATGGATCTAACGTGGACTAGTGTTAGGTAATATGGTGAAACTCCCTCCCTCCCAAGCTGAAGGTGAAACTCCCTCCCTCCCAAGCTGAAGGTGACACTCCCTCCCTCCCAAGCTGAAGGTGAAACTCCCTCCCAAGCTGAAGGTGAAACTCCCTCCTTCCCAAACTGATGGTGAAACTCCCTCCCTCCCAAACTGATGTTTACATCTATAATGTTTATAAATCCACGAGGGGAAGTGCACACATCATGGAGGAGAGAATCAGACCCTTATATATAGTGCACTACTTTATACCACAGCCCTACGGCACCCTATTCCCTATATAGTGCACTACTTTATACCACAGCCCTATGGCACCCTATTCCCTATATAGTGCACTACTTTATACCACAGCCCTACGGCACCCTATTCCCTATATAGTGCACTACTTTATACCTGAACATTATATGGCCCTGGTCTAAAATAGTGCCCTATATATAGGGAATAGGGTGCCATAGGGCTCTGGTCTAAAATAGTGCCCTATATATAGGGAATAGGGTGCCATAGGGCTCTGGTCTAAAATAGTGCCCTATATATAGGGAATAGGGTGCCATAGGGCTCTGGTCTAAAATAGTGCCCTATATATAGGGAATAGGGTGCCATAGGGCTCTGGTCTAAAATAGTGCCCTATATATAGGGAATAGGGTGCCATAGGGCTCTGGTCTAAAATAGTGCCCTATATATAGGGGATAGGGTGCCATAGGGCTCTGGTCTAAAATAGTGCCCTATATATAGGGGATAGGGTGTCATAGTAGACGCAGGGTTTGAATGTGTACTCTCCCAAACGGGCCTCCAGGCTCATTACAACAGAACTTGATGGGTTGGTAGTTGTATCAGACAAGGCAGAAGAAAGGTGTGTCAAAGTTTTAAAAACAAACGTTCTGTACAAACATATACACAGTTTGGTTTTTTTAAAGCAGTGTGTGTGTGTGTGGGGGGGGGCTGAATAGTTTAAAAATAGTGCAATGGTAAGCTTCTTCTGGTTCAACGTTTCCTTCTGCTACATAATGCCAAGGGGCAGTCTGAAGGCACCGAGTTGTTTTACGCGCAGTCACCGCGGAGACGGAGGGAGGAGCGTCCCGCCAATACAGTTACAACACAGTCACCGCGGAGACGGGACGGAGGACAGTCAGGTTCCTGCAGAGATGAGGGAGAGTAGAATGTTTTGTGATAAAACAATGATCTATAACTGTACAACAATATGGATCCAGATTAAGGATACTTCTATACTTTGGCTACTTGACTGTCAGAATGTAAACGAAACAACAGGAAGATAAAGTCATTACCCAGTATAAAGTCACGCCACCGCGGCCCGGTCAGGCCCCTCCCACGCGATTTTCTCATGACTTTCGTTGGCGGCGGGGTCGGTGATTGGCTCGTGGCTTTCGCTGGCGGCGGGGTCGGTGATTGGCTCGTGGATTTCGCTGGCGGCGGGGTCGGGGATTGGCTCGTGGCTTTCGCTGGTGGTGGGGTCGGTGATTGGCTCATGGATTTCGCTGGCGTCGGGGTCGGGGATTGGCTCGTGGCTTTCGCTGGCGGCGGGGTCGGTGATTGGCTCATGGCTTTCACTGGCGGTGGGGTCGGTGATTGGCTCATGGCTTTCGTTGGCGGCGGGGTCTGTGATTGGCTCGTGGCCTTCCCTGAATTTTTCTGTTTGCCTCTCCTGTTCCCGGCTCGGACCTGGTTGTGCTCCTGAACCATGACCTCCTGCGGCGAGCTGCTAGACTCCTTCCAGGGAACTCTCCTCTTCCTTCTCTCCGTTTTCACAGCTTTGTCGTCCTCTCCGCTCCTCTCCTCCTGTCTGGTCTCGTCGGGGCAGTATGTGTCGTCTAGATTGACGGTGCAGACGTCCCACTCCTTCTCAACGGTGGACTCTGTGTCGGGGGAGTTGATCTTCTTGAGGAACACGCAACACTCCTTCAGTCTCTCTGGACTCCAGGCTTTAGAGCTGAGACGCTGCTGTTTGGTGAGGCCTGTCAGCTGGTTGGGGCTGCAGGGATGACTGGTCTCTGAGGAGGCAGGTAGACAGTGGTGATGTGGAGACCTGGTGAGCTCCTCCCTGGGCTGAGCAGAAGGCCAGACCTGGTGAGGTGAGTTGCCTTCCTCCACCAGGCTTCTCCTCCAGATCAGCCTGTTGGGCTGCTTGGCTCTGAGGGTCCAGGTGAGGAACTTTTCTCTGACTCTGAGCAGAGTGGTTCTGTACGTCCCGAGGGCCCTGACCTTCCTACAAGGAGCTCTAAGACGCAGCCCGCCAGACGCCGGCCTCGCAGTGAACAGACGCCGCCTGGCATTCAGCTCTCTTCCACGTCGGAGCCGTTCCTGGGCCAGACGGAGCTGGGCGGGGCTCTTCGGCACAGCTTTGGCAAACTTCTTGATGTGTTTGCGTAGTCGCATGGTCTGCGGGCTGGGAAAGACGCTCTCCCTGCTGGCGTTCCGGGGGTAGTGCAGGAGCTCATAGGGGTTTCGGGAGCTGGTCTTCTTCACAATGCCCAGAGACTGAGTCTCAGTGGTCTGCATGAACCAGGAGGCCAGCCTCTCCACGCTGCAGCGCCGGTCAAACAGCAGCCGCACTGCCGACCCAACCTCTGGCTCCCAGGAGGACAAAGAGTCGTCGTCGAGTCTCTGCTTGGTGGACATGATCGTCCCCGTCCTGGTGGTGTGGGTGGTAGCGGCAGCGTCAGCGACCCAGCTTTGGGATATGAGGCGGATCCTGCGAGCCAGCTCTTGGTTCAGGCTGTCCTGGTCGGAGGAGACGGGCCACCACCTCAACGCCTCGCTGGAGCTGGCTGGGAAAATGGAGTCTACCGAAACCCCCGCTACCTGGCTCAGGTCCTCACACAACACCCCTCCTCTTCCCTCGCTCCTCCTCTCCTCCCTCCCGGACAGCAGCTCCTCCCGCCCTGGGGTGTCCTCTCCTCCCTCCTCCTTCCTCTTGCGATGGCTGCCCTTGCTGCTGGCCCTGTTGATCAGTAGCTGTCTGGATCGGCGCAGCAGGGCGGTACTGTGGCTCAGGGACCTAGAGGTGGAGGTGGCTACAGAGTGAAGCAGGTACACTGAAGGCTTCCTCACTCTCACAGAGTGACGCACCGCCAACACAGGAGGAGTCTGGGTCTGACGCTCCCTCTCTCCATCCTTGGACTCTGTCGTTCTCTCTATCTGCATCCGAGTGGCGTCCTCGCTAGTCGGCGTGCTGCTGATTTTCCTGGGCTCTTTGGAAGGCTGGGGTTCAGGAAGGAGGGCTTTCCGCTGACAGAGCTTCTCCGGAGATTTCCTGTCCCGGTTCATGTGGACCTTGCGTTTCCCCGGCGACGTGGTGGTGACGGTAACGGAGATTCCGGAGATCTTGACCTTGGCGGGTCTCCCTGGACGACGCATGGCCGCGGTACACTGCAGCTTCTGGCACTTGATAATGTTGCTGCTGTTGCTGGCGTGGGGAGCGAACCTTTTGTCCTTCACCGGTCTGACGAAGTTCAGATCCATCAGCTGCTCTGTAGCCTGGAGACAAGCAGCCTCCTCCGACACTGTCCTCTTTGTCCTGTGGGAGCGTCCGTACACCACGGTGATCTTCAGGTTCCTGTTGGCTGGGTCTCTCTCCTCGTTGCCCTCCTCCCCGGTGCTGCAGCCTAAGGGAACTCCACTGGACCGGTCCTGACCACCCTGCCTGGAGCCACAGCTCGGCTCTACACCCCTTTGCTTGGGCGGGCGGCCGATCGGCCTCTTGGCCCTCTTCTCCAGCTGGGGGCCCAGTTTCTTGGGACGTCCCGGACGTCTCTTTGTGGGGGTGGTTTCACGAAAAGGAGGCGAGCCGTCTCCGTTCTGGGACCCGGGAGACCGTTTTGGCGGGCTACCCCCCTCTCCTCCTCTCATCGTTCCACACAGCTTTGGTGATGACGATATGGTGTTCTTGGGTGGACTCCTGGTCTGGAGGGGACTCCTGGTCTGGAGGGGACTCCTAGTCTGGAGGGGACTCCTAGTCTGGAGGGGACTCCTGGTCTGGAGGGGACTCCTGGTCTGGGGTGGACTCCTGGTCTGGGGTGGACTCCTGGTCTGGGGTGGACTCCTGGTCTGGGGTGGACTCCTGGTCTTCGGTGGACTCCTGGTCTGTGGTGGACTCCTGGTCTTCGGTGGATTGTGAGTCTTCTCTGGGGTCTTCTCTGGACTTCCAGCCCACGATGACTCCTCACAGGGGTCAAAGGTCTCCTGTCCATGCCAGCTGGATCCTGGTGCAGCCGCCTTCAGGGTGTACCTCACCCCCTCCTCACCCACTACTGCAGACACAAACATCAGCTTGATGGGGCTGATGTACTGAGGCTGCTCTGTGGGGACCTCTGGCCTGGAGGCTGTCTGAGGGCTCGCTGGTTGGGACTGTTGGGCGGAGTGGGAGGAGCGTAAGCGCCCAAAAGGTTTGGCTGCTCTGAGCCTAACGTCTGCCCTGTTCTGGGAGCGCTGTTTAGGGGGACTCTGCTGCTCAGAGGAAGCTGCAGTGACGGGAATCACCTGACCTCGTCTCTGTGACTCACGGTCTGAAGTCTGACCTCTTGCTGTTGATCTACAGCCTCTGCCTCCCATCCTCTCCTGACTGACATCCTCAGGACTGGATGCCAGCGGTAATTCCTCTTCTCTTGCGTCGCCCAACCCCTCAGCCGTGTCTGTGGCCGAGGACGGGGAGTCTGTGCAATTGGTGTTGGGGGCATTGAGTGGTTGCCGATCCTTTGGCGTCCTCTGGGCGGAGAAGATCCTCTCTGAGAAACAGGCAGCAGAATACATCATCCTGGGCTCTGTGACGTAGGAGGAGAACCGCTGGGGAGGGACGATGCTCCTCCTGGACCTCCCAGCCTCGCTGCTCCCTCCTGGCTGGGACCTGCTGCCTCTCCTGGTTCTGCAGGGGTGGGAAGGGCTATTCCTGGCTGACACTCTGCTACTGTCCTTGCTGCTGCCTGCTGTCTCCTCCTCTTCCTCTCTACTCCTCTCAGGAAGACCACTGCTGGTACTACCTGGTGACTCCTCCTCTTCCTCTCTACTCCTCTCAGGAAGACCACTGCTGGTACTACCTGGTGACTCCTCCTCTTCCTCTCTACTCCTCTCAGGAAGACCACTGCTGGTACTACCTGGTGACTCCTCTTCCTCTCTACTCCTCTCAGGAAGACCACTGCCATGGTCACAGGTGCTGCTGGTACTACCTGGTGACTCCTCCTCTTCCTCTCTACTCCTCTCAGGAAGACCACTGCCATGGTCACAGGTGCTGCTGGTACTACCTGGTGACTCCTCCTCTTCCTCTCTACTCCTTTCAGGAAGACCACTGCTGGTACTACCTGGTGACTCCTCCTCTTTCCTCTTCTCAGGGAGGTCACTCCTACTGCTGTCCTGACAGGTGATGTTCCAGCTCTCTGGTTTGTGTTGGTCCTCCTGCGGGGGACTCTGTTGTGTAGAGGAGAGGACTGGGGGTTTCTCCATCTCCTCCTTCATGCCGACTCTATCCTTCGTGACTCTCACTGGACCTGCCTCCTCTGCTGTCACCTTCGACGTCGCGCCCTCCTTCACTCTACCGGTCTCTCCCTCCTTCACTCTACCGGTCTCTCCCTCCTTCACTCTACCGGTCTCTCCCTCCTTCACTCTACCGGTCTCGCCCTCCTTCACTCTACCGGTCTCGCCCTCCTTCACTCTACCGCTCTCTCCCTCCTTCACTCTACCGGTCTCGCCCTCCTTCACTCTACCGGTCTCGCCCTCCTTCACTCTACCGCTCTCTCCCTCCTTCACTCTACCGGTCTCTCCCTCCTTCACTCTACCGGTCTCTCCCTCCTCCACTCTACCGGTCTCTCCCTCCTCCACTCTACCGGTCTCTCCCTCCCCGGTCTCTCCCTCCTCCACTCTACCGGTCTCTCCCTCCTCCACTCTACCGGTCTCTCCCTCCTCCACTCTACCGGTCTCTCCCTCCTCCTCTGTGATTCTGTCTATCTCTGCTGTAACAGGGGTTGGTTCAGGTGACGAGCAGGTAGAAAAGGGCGTGGCACTGCGGCTCTTGTTCTTCCCTAGCGACAGCCTCCTGCCCAGCGATTGGTTCAGCCTGGCCAGCTCCCGTTTGATTAGCACGGTCTGGCGCCGGGCGGACGACTGGTCGGGCAAAGTCGCCATGGCAGCCAGGGCCTCCTGTCGCCGCCGGGAACGCGTCCGAGGTGGATGGCTCTCGTTGTTGTCATGGTGATGCAACATGTCGTTTAGGCTGTAGTCGCTGCCGCCACCCGTGTTCAGAACGGTGGTGATGATCTCACTCAGGTGGGCGTCGGCCCGGGACTCTGCAATGTGCCGATTGGCCGAGGTCGTCAGGTGGGGATCCTTCTCTAGGTTGTGATTGGCTAAGGCAGAGCTGAGTGGAGGATCCTCACCCACCTCCCCACCACACCCAGCCTCCTCCTCTTTTTCCCCCTCCTGCTGCTCCCTGTCCTCACCCACCTCCCCACCACACCCAGCCTCCTCCTCTTTTTCCCCCTCCTGCTGCTCCCTGTCCTCACCCACCTCCCCACCACACCCAGCCTCCTCCTCTTTTTCCCCCTCCTGCTGCAGAAGAGAGGGAGGCTTGTCTTCCTCCTTACCGTCCATGTCTGAGGGTATGGGGGAGAGAGGGGGAGGAGAGGGGGTGCGGGATCGCTCTCTCTTGAGGACAGGGCACTCGCTTCCTCCTCCACCTCCCGGGGCTGTGTGTCTGACCGGGGCCAGGTAGGTGTGTTCTGAGCAGCAGGAGGCACAGGGCTGGGGGTTGGAGCAACAGACAGAGGCCACGGGACAGACTGAGGGATTAGGGCACAGAGCGGAGGATGAACGAGAAGAGGAGGACGTGAAAGAGCACAGAGAAGAGGAGGAGCGAACCCCAGTGGTGTGTCCCAGGGACAGGCTCTGGCAGGACAGGCAGCGGAGGCTCTGGAGGCAGAAACAGACAGGAGGCAGCCAGCAGCAACAGCCTGGACCACCTGGTGTCTTCCAGTCAGTCGGACGCGTGGCTCCACGACGGCTCCAACAGCCAGTGAAGGAAGGAGGAGAGGAAGTGTCGTCCTGTTGTTTGGCCACCAGGTGGCCGCAGAGAGGGTCTGGGGGCGGGACGAGGCGGCGATGGGCGTCCCTGTAGGCCAATGATAGACGGTGCTGCTGGTGGGCGAGCCTCAGGATTCGCTGGAGCAGAGAGCGATGGGCGGGGCATAACGTGGAGCGTACCGCTTCCAGAGCAGAGCTCCTCCCACTTGGGGCATCGGGCATCCCAGCATCCTCTGCTTCCCTCTGGGGTTCATCCGTAACCGGGGGCAACAGGGAGCTAGAGATAGACAGGGGATAGGAAAAATATTTTATTTAATTAAAAGGAGCCGCTTCATTAAATTCACCAACTAAACCGTAGGACTCATTCTTATGCAGATTCATTACCATCACAGAAACAATGACCACACAACAGAAGTCGGTTTATTTATGAAGGCAGAGAGGCTTTATACCAACGCAGAACAGACGGTCAACAACTCTAACAGTCAACACAAAGCACTGGTGGTCTCATACGGAAAAAATCTACTTAAATTTAGCAATATTTGAGATTCTTCAAAGTAGCCACCCTTTGCCTTGACAGCTTTGCACACTCTTGGCATTCTCTCAACCAGCTTCATGAGGTAGTCACCTGGAATGCATTTCAATTAACAGGTGTGCCTTAAGTTAATTTGTGGAATTTTTGTTCCTTCTGAATGCGTTTGAGCCAATCAGTTGTGTTGTGACAAGGTAGGGGGGGTTATACAGAAGATAGCCCTATTTGGTAAAAGACCAAGTCCATATTATGGCAAGAACAGCTCAAATAAGCAAAGAGAAATGACAGTCCATCATTACTTTAAGACATGAAGTCAGTCAATCTGGAAAACTTCAAGAACTTTGAAAGTTTCTTCAAGTTCAGTCGCAACAATCATCAAGCGCTGTGATGAAACTGGCTCTCATGAGGACCGCCACAGGAAAGGAAGACCCAGAGTTCCCTCTGCTGCAGAGGACAAGTTCATTAGAGTTACCAGCCTCAGAAATTGCAGCCCAAATAAATGCTTCACAGAGTTCAAGTAACAGACACGTCTCAACATCAACTGTTCAGAGGAGACTGTGTGAATCAGGCCTTCATGGTTGAATTGCTGCAAAGAAACCACTACTAAAGGACACCAATAATAAGAAGAGACTTGCTTGGGCCAAGAAACACGAGCAATGGACATTAGACCGGTGGAAACGAGTCCAAATTGGAGATTTTTGGTTCCAACGCCATGTCTTGGTGAGATGCAGAGTAGGTGAACGGATGATCTCTGCATGTGTGGTTCCCACCGTGAAACATGGAGGAGGAGGTGTGATGGTGTGGGGGTGCTTTGCTGGTGACAACCCATAAAAGTTGAGTGGTGATAACAGCTCCCTATAAGGGTTGAGTGGTGATAACAGCCCCCCATAAGGGTTGAGTGGTGATAACAGCCTGTCTTTATAGAGGTGACCCACCATAAGGGTTGAGTGGTGATAACAGCCCCCCATAAGGATTGAGAGGTGATAACAGCCTGTCTTTATAGAGGTGACCCACCATAAGGGTTGAGTGGTGTTAACAGCCCACCATAAGGGTAGAGTGGTGATAACAGCTCCCTATAAGGGTTGAGTGGTGATAACAGCCTGTCTTTATAGAGGTGACCCACCATAAGGGTTGAGAGGTGATAACAGCCCCCCATAAGGGTTGAGTGGTGATAACAGCCTGTCTTTATAGAGGCGACCCCCATAAGGATGGAGAGGTGATAACAGCCCCCCATAAGGGTTGAGAGTTGATAACAGCCTGTCTTTATAGAGGCGACCCCCATAAGGGTTGAGTGGTGATAACAGCCCACCATAAGAGTTGAGAGGTGATAACAGCCCCCCATAAGGGTTGAGTGGTGATAACAGCCTGTCTTTATAGAGGTGACCCACCATAAGGGTTGAGAGGTGATAACAGCCCCCTATAAGGGTTGAGAGGTGATAACAGCCCCCCATAAGGATTGAGAGGTGATAACAGCCCCCCATAAGGGTTGAGAGGTGATAACAGCCCACCATAAGGGTTGAGTGGTGATAACAGCCCCCCATAAGGGTTGAGAGGTGATAACAGCCCACCATAAGGGTTGAGTGGTGATAACAGCCCACCATAAGGGTTGAGAGGTGATAACAGCCTGTCTTTATAGAGGCGACCCCCATAAGGGTTGAGTGGTGATAACAGCCTGTCTTTATAGAGGTGACCCACCATAAGGGTTGAGAGGTGATAACAGCCCACCATAAGGGTTGAGTGGTGATAACAGCCCACCATAAGGGTTGAGATGTGATAAAACAGAACCAGACCAATAATAAGTAAATAATTGAGGAATAAAACCATCTTCTAAACATTTAACTGAATGTAACATAATTAAAACATGAATTGAAACAATGCAGAGTTTCTACACATTTTGCCATGAAACTGGAATCATATTTTAGCAGTTATAAAGTCATTTCCCTTCAATTCTACACACGTTGCCATGGCTACAGCTGCGTTCTAATTCTGGAACATTATAACATCAATGGGGGCCTGATTGTCTAGCGTATATTTTGGGTGCTGGGTAGTGCTTATATTCTTTACATATATAGGTCCATTAACCCTTCTACATACTTTGTATTTAGTCATTAACTGGTCTAGGAACAGTGGGTTAACTGGTCTAGGAACAGTGGGGTTAACTGGTCTAGGAACAGTGGGTTAACTGGTCTAGGAACAGTGGGTTAACTGGTCTAGGAACAGTGGGTTAACTGGTCTAGGAACAGTGGGTTAACTGGTCTAGGAACAGTGGGGTTAACTGGTCTAGGAACAGTGGGTTAACTGGTCTAGGAACAGTGGGTTAACTGGTCTAGGAACAGTGGGTTAACTGGTCTAGGAACAGTGGGTTAACTGGTCTAGGAACAGTGGGTTAACTGGTCTAGGAACAGTGGGTTAACTGGTCTAGGAACAGTGGGTTAACTGGTCTAGGAACAGTGGAACAGTGGGTTAACTGGTCTAGGAACAGTGGGTTAACTGGTCTAGGAACAGTGGGTTAACTGGTCTAGGAACAGTGGGTTAACTGGCCTAGGAACAGTGGGTTAACTGGTCTAGGAACAGTGGGTTAACTGGTCTAGGAACAGTGGGTTAACTGGTCCAGGAACAGTGGGTTAACTGGTCTAGGAACAGTGGGTTAACTGGCCTAGGAACAGTGGGTTAACTGGTCTAGGAACAGTGGGGTTAACTGGTCTAGGAACAGTGGAACAGTGGGTTAACTGGTCTAGGAACAGTGGGTTAACTGGTCTAGGAACAGTGGGTTAACTGGTCTAGGAACAGTGGGTTAACTGGTCTAGGAACAGTGGAACAGTGGGTTAACTGGTCTAGGAACAGTGGGGTTAACTGGTCTAGGAACAGTGGGTTAACTGGTCTAGGAACAGTGGGTTAACTGGTCTAGGAACAGTAGGGTTAACTGGTCTAGGAACAGTGGGTTAACTGGTCTAGAAACAGTGGGTTAACTGGTCCAGGAACAGTGGGTTAACTGTTCTAGAAACAGTGGGTTAACTGGTCCAGGAACAGTGGGTTAACTGGTCTAGGAACAGTGGGTTAACTGGTCTAGGAACAGTGGGGTTAACTGGTCTAGGAACAGTGGGGTTAACTGGTCTAGGAACAGTGGGTTAACTGGTCTAGGAACAGTGGGTTAACTGGTCTAGGAACAGTGGGTTAACTGGTTTGTTCAGGGGGCAGAACGACAGATTTTTACCTTGGTCAGCTCGGGGGATTCGATCTTGCAACCTTTCGGTTACCAGTCCAACACTCTAATACTGTGCGGCAGGTAGCCTAGTGGTTAGAGTGCAGTGGTGGAAAGAGCACCCTATTGTCATACTTGAGTAAAACTGAAGAAAATAAACTATTGGAAAATGACTCCAGTAAAAGTGAAAGTCACCCTTTAAAAATACGACTTAAGTAAAAGTCAAAAGAATAATTTGTTTTTAAATATACTTAAGTATCAAAAGTAAAAAATTATTTTAAATTCCTTTTATTAAGAAAAGCATTTTATTTACAGATGTCCAGAGGCCACACCCCAACACTCTGACATCATTTACAGATGTCCAGAGGCCACACCCCAACACTCTGACATCATTTACAGATGTCCAGAGGCCACACCCCAACACTCTGACATCATTTACAGATGTCCAGAGGCCACACCCCAACACTCTGACATCATTTACAGATGTCCAGAGGCCACACCCCAACACTCTGACATCATTTACAGATGTCCAGGGGCCACACCCCAACACTCTGACATCATTTACAGATGTCCAGAGGACACACCCCAACACTCTGACATCATTTACAGATGTCCAGAGGCCACACCCCAACACTCTGACATCATTTACAGATGTCCAGAGGCCACACCCCAACACTCTGACATCATTTACAGATGTCCAGAGGACACACCCCAACACTCTGACATCATTTACAGATGTCCAGAGGCCACACCCCAACACTCTGACATCATTTACAGATGTCCAGAGGCCACACCCCAACACTCTGACATCATTTACAGATGTCCAGAGGACACACCCCAACACTCTGACATCATTTACAGATGTCCAGAGGCCACACCCCAACACTCTGACATCATTTACAGATGTCCAGAGGCCACACCCCAACACTCTGACATCATTTACAGATGTCCAGAGGACACACCCCAACACTCTGACATCATTTACAGACGTCCAGAGGACACACCCCAACACTCTGACATAATTTACAGATGTCCAGAGGCCACACCCCAACACTCTGACATCATTTACAGATGTCCAGAGGCCACACCCCAACACTCTGACATCATTTACAGATGTCCAGAGGCCACACCCCAACACTCTGACATCATTTACAGATGTCCAGAGGACACACCCCAACACTCTGACATCATTTACAGACGTCCAGAGGACACACCCCAACACTCTGACATCATTTACAGACGTCCAGAGGACACACCCCAACACTCTGACATCATTTACAGATGTCCAGAGGCCACACCCCAACACTCTGACATCATTTACAGATGTCCAGGGGACACACCCCAACACTCTGACATCATTTACAGATGTCCAGAGGCCACACCCCAACACTCTGACATCATTTACAGATGTCCAGAGGCCACACCCCAACACTCTGACATCACTCTGACATCATTTACAGATGTCCAGAGGCCACACCCCAACACTCTGACATCATTTACAGACGTCCAGGGGACACACCCCAACACTCTGACATCTAAGCATTCAAAAATAGAACGAGTACTTTTTGGGCGTCAGAGAAAATGTAAAAATGACATTATTTTCTTTAGGAATGTAGAGAAGTGAAAGTTGTCCAAAATATAAAATAGTAAAGTACAGATACCCCCCCCCCCCCCCTAAAAAAAAAACCCACAAGTTAAAATACTTTAAAATACTACTTAAGTACTGCTAGAGTACCAGCTTCTTCCCCGATTCAGTCAGCCTCACCTCCTAGTGGTCTAAATGGGGCAAGTACTGGAGACAATAAATACAATTATCAATATAACATTTAAAATCACCAACTCATTTAGAACAGAACAACACGGCATCAAAGGGCCTCTTTAAAGATTTATTTTAATTATTTTTTTTTTAGACACAAATCAATCAAAAGAATATTTAAAAAAAATCACAGACCTGAAAGCAAAATGTAGAAAGAAAAAGATTTCAGCAAAACGAAATTAAATTAATAATTAATAATTAAACATCTATCATTCAGAGTCCAAATCGATGTATAAAATAACTGATTTCTGTTCAAGTATTTATTTGTTTAATTATGTAGACCGTTGAAAACAACGAAGAAATCACCTGAAGATGTACACAAGCAAGGCTGTTACCGGTATTGGGGAGTGTAACCATGGTAATACCGCAGTAGAACCTCGTCTGAGTTTGGGGTCGGTCAGTGTAACCATGGTAATACCGCAGTAGAACCTCGTCTGAGTTTGGGGTCGGTCAGTGTAACCATGGTAATACCGCAGTAGAACCTCGTCTGAGTTTGGGGTCGGTCAGTGTAACCATGGTAATACCGCAGTAGAACCTCGTCTGAGTTTGGGGTCGGTCAGTGTAACCATGGTAATACCGCAGTAGAACCTCGTCTGAGTTTGGGGTCGGTCAGTGTAACCATGGTAATACCGCAGTCGAACCTCGTCTGAGTTTGGGGTCGGTCAGTGTAACCATGGTAATACCGCAGTAGAACCTCGTCTGAGTTTGGGGTCGGTCAGTGTAACCATGGTAATACCGCAGTAGAACCTCGTCTGAGTTTGGGGTCGGTCAGTGTAACCATGGTAATACCGCAGTAGAACCTCGTCTGAGTTTGGGGTCGGTCAGTGTAACCATGGTAATACCGCAGTAGAACCTCGTCTGAGTTTGGGGTCGGTCAGTGTAACCATGGTAATACTGCAGTAGAACCTAGTCTGAGTTTGGGGTCGGTCAGTGTAACCATGGTAATACCGCAGTAGAACCTCGTCTGAGTTTGGGGTCGGTCAGTGTAACCATGGTAATACCGCAGTAGAACCTAGTCTGTGTTTGTGTCGGTCAGTGTAACCATGGTAATACCGCAGTAGAACCTAGTCTGAGTTTGGGTCGGTCAGTGTAACCATGGTAATACTGCAGTAGAACATAGTCTGTGTTTGTGTCGGTCAGTGTAACCATGGTAATACCGCAGTAGAACCTCGTCTGAGTTTGGGGTCGGTCAGTGTAACCAAGGTAATACCGCAGTAGAACCTAGTCTGTGTTTGTGTCGGTCAGTGTAACCATGGTAATACCGCAGTAGAACCTAGTCTGAGTTTGGGTCGGTCAGTGTAACCATGGTAATACCGCAGTAGAACCTAGTCTGTGTTTGTGTCGGTCAGTGTAACCATGGTAATACCGCAGTAGAACCTAGTCTGAGTTTGGGTCGGTCAGTGTAACCATGGTAATACTGCAGTAGAACATAGTCTGAGTTTGGGTCGGTCAGTGTAACCATGGTAATACCGCAGTAGAACCTAGTCTGTGTTTGTGTCGGTCAGTGTAACCATGGTAATACTGCAGTAGAACCTAGTCTGAGTTTGGGTCGGTCAGTGTAACCATGGTAATACTGCAGTAGAACATAGTCTGAGTTTGGGTCGGTCAGTGTAACCATGGTAATACCGCAGTAGAACCTAGTCTGAGTTTGGGTCGGTCAGTGTAACCATGGTAATACCGCAGTAGAACCTCGTCTGAGTTTGGGTCGGTCAGTGTAACCATGGTAATACCGCAGTAGAACCTCGTCTGAGTTTGGGTCGGTCAGTGTAACCATGGTAATACCGCAGAGCATGAATATATCCTGAGTTAGTAAAGAAATACGAAATGTAACAGATTGGATTCATCAGGAGGAGAGTGTCCCCAGAGAGGTGAGACTACACCATCTAGACTAGTGTCAGTCATCAGGAGGGGAGGGGAGTGTCCCCAGAGAGGTGAGACTACACCATCTAGACTAGTGTCAGTCATCAGGAGGGGAGGGGAGTGTCCCCAGAGAGGTGAGACTACACCATCTAGACTAGTGTCAGTCATCAGGAGGGGAGGGGAGTGTCCCCAGAGAGGTGAGACTACACCATCTAGACTAGTGTCAGTCATCAGGAGGGGAGGGGAGTGTCCCCAGAGAGGTGAGACTACACCATCTAGACTAGTGTCAGTCATCAGGAGGGGAGTGTCCCCAGAGAGGTGAGACTACACCATCTAGACTAGTGTCAGTCATCAGGAGGGGAGGGGAGTGTCCCCAGAGAGGTGAGACTACACCATCTAGACTAGTGTCAGTCATCAGGAGGGGAGTGTCCCCAGAGAGGTGAGACTACACCATCTAGACTAGTGTCAGTCATCAGGAGGGGAGTGTCCCCAGAGAGGTGAGACTACACCATCTAGACTAGTGTCAGTCATCAGGAGGGGAGGGGAGTGTCCCCAGAGAGGTGAGACTACACCATCTAGACTAGTGTTAGTCATCAGGAGGGGAGGGGAGTGTCCCCAGAGAGGTGAGACTACACCATCTAGACTAGTGTCAGTCATCAGGAGGGGAGGGGAGTGTCCCCAGAGAGGTGAGACTACACCATCTAGACTAGTGTCAGTCATCAGGAGGAGAGTGTCCCCAGAGAGGTGAGACTACACCATCTAGACTAGTGTCAGTCATCAGGAGGGGAGGGGAGTGTCCCCAGAGAGGTGAGACTACACCATCTAGACTAGTGTCAGTCATCAGGAGGGGAGGGGAGTGTCCCCAGAGAGGTGAGACTACACCATCTAGACTAGTGTCAGTCATCAGGAGGGGAGGGGAGTGTCCCCAGAGAGGTGAGACTACACCATCTAGACTAGTGTCAGTCATCAGGAGGAGAGTGTCCCCAGAGAGGTGAGACTACACCATCTAGACTAGTGTCAGTCATCAGGAGGGGAGTGGAGTGTCCCCAGAGAGGTGAGACTACACCATCTAGACTAGTGTCAGTCATCAGGAGGGGAGTGTCCCCAGAGAGGTGAGACTACACCATCTAGACTAGTGTCAGTCATCAGGAGGGGAGGGGAGTGTCCCCAGAGAGGTGAGACTACACCATCTAGACTAGTGTCAGTCATCAGGAGGGGAGGGGAGTGTCCCCAGAGAGGTGAGACTACACCATCTAGACTAGTGTCAGTCATCAGGAGGGGAGGGGAGTGTCCCCAGAGAGGTGAGACTACACCATCTAGACTAGTGTCAGTCATCAGGAGGAGAGTGTCCCCAGAGAGGTGAGACTACACCATCTAGACTAGTGTCAGTCATCAGGAGGGGAGGGGAGTGTCCCCAGAGAGGTGAGACTACACCATCTAGACTAGTGTCAGTCATCAGGAGGGGAGGGGAGTGTCCCCAGAGAGGTGAGACTACACCATCTAGACTAGTGTCAGTCATCAGGAGGGGAGTGTCCCCAGAGAGGTGAGACTACACCATCTAGACTAGTGTCAGTCATCAGGAGGAGAGTGTCCCCAGAGAGGTGAGACTACACCATCTAGACTAGTGTCAGTCATCAGGAGGAGAGTGTCCCCAGAGAGGTGAGACTACACCATCTAGACTAGTGTCAGTCATCAGGAGGGGAATGTCCCCAGAGAGGTGAGCCTACACCATCTAGACTAGTGTCAGTCATCAGGAGGGGAGGGGAGTGTCCCCAGAGAGGTGAGACTACACCATCTAGACTAGTGTCAGTCATCAGGAGGAGAGTGTCCCCAGAGAGGTGAGACTACACCATCTAGACTAGTGTCAGTCATCAGGAGGGGAGGGGAGTGTCCCCAGAGAGGTGAGACTACACCATCTAGACTAGTGTCAGTCATCAGGAGGGGAGGGGAGTGTCCCCAGAGAGGTGAGACTACACCATCTAGACTAGTGTCAGTCATCAGGAGGGGAGGGGAGTGTCCCCAGAGAGGTGAGCCTACACCATCTAGACTAGTGTCAGTCATCAGGAGGAGAGTGTCCCCAGAGAGGTGAGACTACACCATCTAGACTAGTGTCAGTCATCAGGAGGGGAGGGGAGTGTCCCCAGAGAGGTGAGACTACACCATCTAGACTAGTGTCAGTCATCAGGAGGGGAGGGGAGTGTCCCCAGAGAGGTGAGACTACACCATCTAGACTAGTGTCAGTCATCAGGGGGAGAGTGTCCCCAGAGAGGTGAGACTACACCATCTAGACTAGTGTCAGTCATCAGGAGGAGATTGTCCCCAGAGAGGTGAGACTACACCATCTAGACTAGTGTCAGTCATCAGGAGGGGAGTGTCCCCAGAGAGGTGAGACTACACCATCTAGACTAGTGTCAGTCATCAGGAGGGGAGGGGAGTGTCCCCAGAGAGGTGAGACTACACCATCTAGACTAGTGTCAGTCATCAGGGGGGGAGGGGAGTGTCCCCAGAGAGGTGAAACTACACCATCTAGACTAGTGTCAGTCATCAGGAGGGGAGGGGAGTGTCCCCAGAGAGGTGAGACTACACCATCTAGACTAGTGTCAGTCATCAGGAGGGGAGGGGAGTGTCCCCAGAGAGGTGAGACTACACCATCTAGACTAGTGTCAGTCATCAGGAGGGGAGGGGAGTGTCCCCAGAGAGGTGAGGCAGGTAGGTACAGAGCCATATGATACTACTATAGACCAGAGCCCTATTCCCTATATAGTGCACTACTTTAGACCAGAGCCCTATTCCATATATAGTGGTACTACTATAGACCAGAGCCCTATTCCCTATATAGTGGTACTACTATAGACCAGAGCCCTATTCCCTATATAGTGGTACTACTATAGACCAGAGCCCTATTCCCTATATAGTACACTACTATAGACCAGAGCCCTATTCCCTATATAGTGGTACTACTATAGACCCTATTCCCTATATAGTGGTACTACTATAGACCCTATTCCCTATATAGTGGTACTACTATAGACCCTATTCCCTATATAGTGGTACTACTATAGACCCTATTCCCTATATAGTGGCACTAGTATAGACCCTATTCCCTAGATAGTGCACCTGGCCTGCTGGATGCCTTTGAGAGTTGATAAGGTCCATTGCAGCCATTTTGTGTTTCTGGGTAACAATGAAGTACCTCATGGTGATTGTTTTCAATTAAAATGTTCAAAAATAAATAAATTCTTCTTAGCAAAGAGCAACTTCTCAAGCAAGACTTTAGCTGGAGCTGTCTGGGAGGGGTCTCCGCGGGGAGAGAAAAGTGACAACCTGCTGTTATTGGCAGAGAGGTTTGGAACTCACCTTCCTATTGGTCTATTAACTACATCCCACCAAAACTGACATTTCAGGTGGTCTTTTCAAAACAGCTCTGCCAACCTCAGTGTGGAAATATACATATAAAACACAGGAAAATCACGTTTTTTGACTACACTGGGCCTTTAATGTCAAACCCTGAGGCCCTGGTCCAAAGCAATGCACTATACTGGGAATAGAGGTTCCCTTACAGCCTGTAGTTGGAATATAGTGGGGTCGGCACCTTGAAAACATTGACATTGGCAACAAATTAATAAGCCAAGGAGGAATTAACAAGGGAAGGAACCACAGTGTTTGTCAGTGTTTTCCAGGTGACCCTAATTAGAGAAGTTACAGGACATGTCGTTTTCATACTTCACGTTGCTAGGCAACATATTCACGCTTCGTCTATTCCTCTCTGATAAGATACCGTTGCACTAACATGCTTATCTAGCCACACAGCAGCACTGATACCAGGCGGTATTAGTTAACTAGCTACGTTTGCTCTGACTCCGAGTACATTTAGCAAGCTAGCCAACTAGCGATTAGCCGCTCATCTAGCCACACAGCAGCACTGGTACCAGGCAGTATTAGTTAACTAGCGATTAGCCGCTCATCTAGCCATACAGTAGCACTGGTACCAGGCAGTATTAGTCAACTAGCCGTTAGCCGCCCATTAGCCGCTCTGTCTTTGAGTAACACTTGAGTAACGAGGCAGGGCTCGGTGTGGTTAGCGGCATGCAGGAGAGGGAGAACGATGACTCAAGAAGCATAACGAATTGAACTATAAAACGGACATTATAATACGCGTCAGAGTTGCGTACTACATTTAACAAACCAAACACTGAAATAACGGTACAGAAGGCAAAGTGAAAACTAGAACCCGTCCGAGCATCAACGCCGGTATATAGTAACACACGGAATACCCGCCCAGCGCTAGGAGGAACTTCAAGGGATACTTCGGGATGTCGGCATTAGTTACTTACTTCCCCAGAGTCAGGTGAACGTGTGGATACCATTTTTATGTCCCCGAGTCCAATGTGAAGGTAGTTAGAGGTAGTTTTGTGAGCCGATGCTAACTAGCGTTACCCATAGACTTACAGTCATTGCGCTATCTGCTAGCATTCTAGTAGGTGTAATGACTGGAAGTATATGGGTATCTGCTAGCATGTGATCAGATCCTCATAGACTTCCAGCCATTACACCTACCCACCTAGAATGCTAGCTGTTCGCATAGACTTCCAGTCATTGCGCTAATGCTAGTTAGCAACTTCTTTCAAACTGCACACAGACATGCAAAAAAATGGTATCCATGAGTTCATCTGACTCTGGGGAAAATAGATCATATCCTGTAAGTATCCCTTTAAAAATGCACCTTATAGGCTTCATAGTGTCTCTTAAACTCTGTAGGTTTAAGAGAAGAGGATTCAGTGAGGGTGACAACAACACAAAGATGTCTCAGGTCCCGTTTAAAAAAAAAAAATCCTTCTGTTCTAAACAGCAGTAAATGGCTTGTTGTTATCCTTCACAGGGTCGTCGTTGAGGAAGTAGAGGTTCATACAGGAATCTGTCCATGTTCAGACCAGAGACGTTGTGAGACCAGAGACGTTGTGAGATCAGAGACGTTGTGAGATCAGAGACGTTATGAGATCAGAGACGTTGTGAGATCAGAGACGTTGTGAGATCAGAGACGTTATGAGACCAGAGACGTTGTGAGATCAGAGACGTTATGAGACCAGAGACGTTATGAGATCAGAGACGTTATGAGACCAGAGACGTTATGAGACCAGAGACGTTATGAGACCAGAGACGTTATGAGATCAGAGACGTTATGAGATCAGAGACGTTATGAGACCAGAGACGTTATGAGACCAGAGATAGACAGGCTGAGAGGTTAATGAAAGAGCAGCATTAAGTGGGAGGAATTACAGAAATCCCCCCCCCCAACACCCTGAAAATTGTGTTTTGGTCCAATAGCAACGGCTCCTTCTGAGATGCCCAATACCAGAGATGATAGAAAACAGAGAGAGAGATCAATAGCTAAATACAACGGCTCCTTCTGAGATGCCCAATACCAGAGAAGATAGAAAACAGAGAGAGAGTAATATAACCTGGTCTGCATGGACACACAGTGACCTGGGTAATATAACCTGGTCTGCATGGACACACAGTGACCTGGGTAATATAACCTGGTCTGCATGGACACACAGTGACCTGGGTCATATAACCTGGTCTGCATGGACACACAGTGACCTGGGTAATATAACCTGGTCTGCATGGACACACAGTGACCTGGGTCATATAACCTGGTCTGCATGGACACACAGTGACCTGGGTCATATAACCTGGTCTGCATGGACACACAGTGACCTGGGTCATATAACCTGGTCTGCATGGACACACAGTGACCTGGGTCATATAACCTGGTCTGCATGGACACACAGTGACCTGGGTAATATAACCTGGTCTGCATGGACACACAGTGACCTGGGTAATATAACCTGGTCTGCATGGACACACGGTGACCTGGGTCATATAACCTGGTCTGCATGGACACACAGTGACCTGGGTCATATAACCTGGTCTGCATGGACACACAGTGACCTGGGTAATATAACCTGGTCTGCATGGACACACAGTGACCTGGGTCATATAACCTGGTCTGCATGGACACACAGTGACCTGGGTAATATAACCTGGTCTGCATGGACACACAGTGACCTGGGTCATATAACCTGGTCTGCATGGACACACAGTGACCTGGGTAATATAACCTGGTCTGCATGGACACACAGTGACCTGGGTAATATAACCTGGTCTGCATGGACACACAGCGACCTGGGTCATATAACCTGGTCTGCATGGACACACAGTGACCTGGGTCATATAACCTGGTCTGCATGGACACACAGTGACCTGGGTAATATAACCTGGTCTGCATGGACACACAGTGACCTGGGTAATATAACCTGGTCTGCATGGACACACGGTGACCTGGGTAATATAACCTGGTCTGCATGGACACACAGTGACCTGGGTCATATAACCTGGTCTGCATGGACACACAGTGACCTGGGTCATATAACCTGGTCTGCATGGACACACGGTGACCTGGGTAATATAACCTGGTCTGCATGGACACACAGTGACCTGGGTCATATAACCTGGTCTGCATGGACACACAGTGACCTGGGTCATATAACCTGGTCTGCATGGACACACAGTGACCTGGGTCATATAACCTGGTCTGCATGGACACACGGTGACCTGGGTAATATAACCTGGTCTGCATGGACACACGGTGACCTGGGTAATATAACCTGGTCTGCATGGACACACAGTGACCTGGGTCATATAACCTGGTCTGCATGGACACACAGTGACCTGGGTCATATAACCTGGTCTGCATGGACACACGGTGACCTGGGTAATATAACCTGGTCTGCATGGACACACAGTGACCTGGGTCATATAACCTGGTCTGCATGGACACACAGTGACCTGGGTCATATAACCTGGTCTGCATGGACACACAGTGACCTGGGTCATATAACCTGGTCTGCATGGACACACGGTGACCTGGGTAATATAACCTGGTCTGCATGGACACACGGTGACCTGGGTCATATAACCTGGTCTGCATGGACACACAGTGACCTGGGTCATATAACCTGGTCTGCATGGACACACAGTGACCTGGGTCATATAACCTGGTCTGCATGGACACACAGTGACCTGGGTAATATAACCTGGTCTGCATGGACACACAGTGACCTGGGTAATATAACCTGGTCTGCATGGACACACAGTGACCTGGGTAATATAACCTGGTCTGCATGGACACACAGTGACCTGGGTAATATAACCTGGTCTGCATGGACACACAGTGACCTGGGTCATATAACCTGGTCTGCATGGACACACAGTGACCTGGGTCATATAACCTGGTCTGCATGGACACACAGTGACCTGGGTAATATAACCTGGTCTGCATGGACACACAGTGACCTGGGTAATATAACCTGGTCTGCATGGACACACAGTGACCTGGGTAATATAACCTGGTCTGCATGGACACACAGTGACCTGGGTAATATAACCTGGTCTGCATGGACACACAGTGACCTGGGTAATATAACCTGGTCTGCATGGACACACAGTGACCTGGGTCATATAACCTGGTCTGCATGGACACACAGTAACCTGGGTAATATAACCTGGTCTGCATGGACACACAGTGACCTGGGTCATATAACCTGGTCTGCATGGACACACAGTGACCTGGGTCATATAACCTGGTCTGCATGGACACACAGTGACCTGGGTCATATAACCTGGTCTGCATGGACACACAGTGACCTGGGTCATATAACCTGGTCTGCATGGACACACAGTGACCTGGGTCATATAACCTGGTCTGCATGGACACACAGTGACCTGGGTCATATAACCTGGTCTGCATGGACACACGGTGACCTGGGTAATATAACCTGGTCTGCATGGACACACGGTGACCTGGGTAATATAACCTGGTCTGCATGGACACACAGTGACCTGGGTCATATAACCTGGTCTGCATGGACACACAGTGACCTGGGTCATATAACCTGGTCTGCATGGACACACAGTGACCTGGGTCATATAACCTGGTCTGCATGGACACACAGTGACCTGAATGTAGCTGTCAAGTTTTTAAAAAAGGCCTTGTGATTAACATCAGACTTGGGGGGTCAATATGATACATTGGTGAAATAGATGGAGGTGTGTTCGATTTACCTCGATTAGGCAAATGGTACCAGAAGTCCAGAAATCTACAACCTCGAAAGGTCAAGCGAAAACCAAAACCAAGCGCACCAAGTATTTATGAAATCTGTATTGGACCCAGATCCCACAAAACATTCTCCTGTTCTGTTGGAGGTCGAGAGGAGTTCAAGTGTTGTCGGTTCTAGACTCGAATGTTCTGTAGTCTAGAACCTGTTGGTGGCAGCGTTAGTCCCTGAGTCGGTGGAACCCGGCAGGGTCCGGCGGTTGCCGTGCGGTCGTAGTCGTGACGATGACGGGCCTCATCTTGGGCGATATCTTTAGGGATCCGTTGCGCTCTTTGACCTTGTACTCCAGCGTGCTGTGAGGTATCCCATAAACCACCTGGGCCTTGGAAACGCTCATCCTGCCCCCCATCACCATGGTGATAGCCTCCTCCAGCAGGTCGTGGTCGTACTGCCGGTAGCGCCCGCGCTTCTTCCTGGACTGCTTGTTCTCCCCGCTATGCTCCGCCCCTTCCTCAGGATCGTCCAATGAGGAGCAGCGGTGGTGGGCGGGGCAGCGGGGTGAGAGGTCAGGCAGGTCGAGGGAGGGCAGGAGGGCGCGGTGGAGTCTCAGCAGAGTGGAAGAGGTAGCAGCGATATTAGTGGTGGTGGTGCCATGGTGTGGTGGGGGGTGGAGGTGCTCAGCCAGACTGCAAGGCTCAGGGAGAGGGGCAGCTGGTCTGGAGCGCGATCTGACCTGGGGGATACGGAGGTGGAGCTCCTCTCTGAGCTGTGGGGGTAGAGACCGGGACAAAGCCCTCTGCAGGCCACGCTGGGTCAGACAAGACGAAGAGGAGGGAAGGAAGAGCATCTCTCCGTTCTCCTCCCTCGCTCCCAGCTCCGCCCAGGCCGCCACCCTCTGCAACACCAGCCGCACCTCCTCGCCGTGCACCGCCGCCGACGTCACATCCTGTGAGGTCACATCCTCCCCCAGCTCTGAGCGCAGGATTCCAAGGGGGATCCCGTAGAGAAGGGCAGCTCTGTTCTCCTGGAGACGACCAGACGTCACGTCTCTCAGAGCCTTGGACAGCAGCCCCTCAGACAGCTCACTGGACCTCTGGGCATGGTGTTCCTCGGTCTGGTACGCCCCGGCTGCTCCCCAACGCTGCTGCTGCCTCCTAGTGGGGGGGAGGACCAAACACCACCGTCAGGATCAGGGAAGGGGGAGAGGGGTGACTCCTTTATGTCGTGTTGGGAACACCACTGTGCACGGACTGTGACAGCATTGTCTGGGAGTGACATCATCTCTGTGCGACTGTCATATGAAGAAAGGGGGTGACATCATCTCTGTGTGACTGTCATATGAAGAAAGGGGGTGACATCTCTGTGTGACTGTCACATGAAGAGAGGTAGTGACATCATCTCTGTGCGACTGTCATATGAAGAAAGTGGGTGACATCATCTCTGTGTGACTGTCATATGAAGAAAGGGGGTGACATCATCTCTGTGTGACTGTCACATGAAGAGAGGTAGTGACATCATCTCTGTGTGACTGTCATATGAAGAAAGGGGGTGACATCTCTGTGTGACTGTCACATGAAGAGAGGTAGTGACATCATCTCTGTGTGACTGTCATATGAAGAAAGGGGGTGACATCATCTCTGTGCGACTGTCACATTGAAGACAGGTTTGCAGCGTAGTTAATCCCTGTCCAGTATTTTGGTTAAAGGATTTCTGATCCACAACGTCATTAGGAAACAGGAACGATCCGGACTGTGACGTTACGCTGTCTCACAGCCACGTGTTTCTGTGTGTCAGTCTGACTAGCTGTGGTGACAGATCCAGCCAGCTGCACTGTGTTCTTGGTACCAACAGGTGTTGAAACAGGCAGGTACAACCTGATGATATGGATATATACACACATCCCACACATCCCCATTCCATTATTCACCTCACCGTCCAAGTCTACAGCCTGGCTATACTGATACCAGAGGACTGTCCCAATTCATCCACCACTAGACAGACAGTCTACTGATCCCAGAGGACTGTCCCAATTCATCCACCACTAGACAGTCTACAGCCTGGCTATACTGATACCAGAGGACTGTCCCAATTCATCCACCACTAGACAGTCTACAGCCTGGCTATACTGATACCAGAGGACTGTCCCAATTCATCCACCACTAGACAGTCTACAGCCTGGCTATACTGATACCAGAGGACTGTCCCAATTCATCCACCACTAGACAGTCTACAGCCTGGCTATACTGATACCAGAGGACTGTCCCAATTCATCCACCACTAGACAGTCTACAGCCTGGCTATACTGATACCAGAGGACTGTCCCAATTCATCCACCACTAGACAGACAGTCTACTGATACCAGAGGACTGTCCCAATTCATCCACCACTAGACAGTCTACAGCCTGGCTATACTGATACCAGAGGACTGTCACAATTCATCCACCACTAGACAGTCTACAGCCTGGCTATACTGATACCAGAGGACTGTCTCAATTCATCCACCACTAGACAGACAGTCTACAGCCTGGCTATACTGATACCAGAGGACTGTCTCAATTCATCCACCACTAGACAGTCTACAGCCTGGCTATACTGATACCAGAGGACTGTCCCAATTCATCCACCACTAGACAGTCTACAGCCTGGCTATACTGATACCAGAGGACTGTCCCAATTCATCCACCACTAGACAGTCTACAGCCTGGCTATACTGATACCAGAGGACTGTCCCAATTCACCCACCACTAGACAGTCTACAGCCTGGCTATACTGATACCAGAGGACTGTCCCAATTCATCCACCACTAGACAGTCTACAGCCTGGCTATACTGATACCAGAGGAATGTCCCAATTCATCCACCACTAGACAGTCTACAGCCTGGCTATACTGATACCAGAGGACTGTCCCAATTCATCCACCACTAGACAGTCTACAGCCTGGCTATACTGATACCAGAGGACTGTCCCAATTCGTCCACCACTAGACAGTCTACAGCCTGGCTATACTGATACCAGAGGACTGTCTCAATTCATCCACCACTAGACAGTCTATAGCCTGGCTATACTGATACCAGAGGACTGTCTCAATTCATCCACCACTAGACAGTCTATAGCCTGGCTATACTGATACCAGAGGACTGTATCAATTCATCCACCACTACACAGTCTACAGCCTGGCTATACTGATACCAGAGGACTGTCCCAATTCATCCACCACTAGACAGACAGTCTACTGATACCAGAGGACTGTCCCAATTCATCCACCACTAGACAGTCAGTCTACAGCCTGGCTATACTGATACCAGAGGACAGTCCCAATTCATCCACCACTAGACAGACAGTCTACAGCCTGGCTATACTGATACCAGAGGACAGTCCCAATTCATCCACCACCAGACAGACAGTCTACTGATACAGACCACCTAACACTGTCCCACTACATCCACCACCAGACAGACAGTCTACTGGTACAGACCACCTAACACTGTCCCACTACATCCACCACTAGACAGTCTACTGATACAGACCACCTAACACTGTCCCACTACATCCACCACTAGACAGACAGTCTACTGATACAGACCACCTAACACTGTCCCACTACATCCACCACCAGACAGACAGTCTACTGGTACAGACCACCTAACACTGTCACACTACATCCACCACTAGACAGACAGTCTACTGGTACAGACCACCTAACACTGTCACACTACATCCACCACTAGACAGACAGTCTACTGGTACAGACCACCTAACACTGTCCCACTACATCCACCACCAGACAGACAGTCTACTGGTACAGACCACCTAACACTGTCCCACTACATCCACCACTAGACAGTCTACTGATACAGACCACCTAACACTGTCCCACTACATCCACCACTAGACAGACAGTCTACTGATACAGACCACCTAACACTGTCCCACTACATCCACCACTAGACAGACAGTCTACTGGTACAGACCACCTAACACTGTCCCACTACATCCACCACCAGACAGACAGTCTACTGATTCAGACCACCTAACACTGTCCCACTACATCCACCACTAGACAGACAGTCTACTGATACCAGAGGACTGTCCCAATTAATCCACCACTAGACAGACAGTCTACTGGTACAGACCACCTAACACTGTCCCACTACATCCACCACCAGACAGACAGTCTACTGGTACAGACCACCTAACACTGTCCCACTACATCCACCACTAGACAGACAGTCTACTGGTAGAGACCACCTAACACTGTCCCACTACATCCACCACTAGACAGACAGTCTACTGGTACAGACCACCTAACACTGTCCCACTACATCCACCACCAGACAGACAGTCTACTGGTACAGACCACCTAACACTGTCCCACTACATCCACCACTAGACAGACAGTCTACTGGTACAGACCACCTAACACTGTCACACTACATCCACCACTAGACAGACAGTCTACTGGTACAGACCACCTAACACTGTCACACTACATCCACCACTATACAGACAGTCTACTGATACAGACCACCTAACACTGTCCCACTACATCCACCACCAGACAGACAGTCTACTGGTACAGACCACCTAACACTGTCCCACTACATCCACCACTAGACAGTCTACTGATACAGACCACCTAACACTGTCCCACTACATCCACCACTAGACAGACAGTCTACTGATACAGACCACCTAACACTGTCCCACTACATCCACCACTAGACAGACAGTCTACTGGTACAGACCACCTAACACTGTCCCACTACATCCACCACCAGACAGACAGTCTACTGATTCAGACCACCTAACACTGTCCCACTACATCCACCACTAGACAGACAGTCTACTGATACCAGAGGACTGTCCCAATTCATCCACCACTAGACAGACAGTCTACTGGTACAGACCACCTAACACTGTCCCACTACATCCACCACCAGACAGACAGTCTACTGGTACAGACCACCTAACACTGTCCCACTACATCCACCACTAGACAGACAGTCTACTGGTACAGACCACCTAACACTGTCCCACTACATCCACCACTAGACAGACAGTCTACTGATACAGACCACCTAACACTGTCCCACTACATCCACCACTAGACAGACAGTCTACTGATACAGACCACCTAACACTGTCCCACTACATCCACCACCAGACAGACAGTCTACTGATACAGACCACCTAACACTGTCCCACTACATCCACCACTAGACAGACAGTCTACTGGTACAGACCACCTAACACTGTCCCACTACATCCACCACTAGACAGACAGTCTACTGATACAGACCACCTAACACTGTCCCACTACATCCACCACTAGACAGACAGTCTACTGGTACAGACCACCTAACACTGTCACACTACATCCACCACTAGACAGACAGTCTACTGATACAGACCACCTAACACTGTCCCACTACATCCACCACCAGACAGACAGTCTACTGGTACAGACCACCTAACACTGTCCCACTACATCCACCACTAGACAGACAGTCTACTGGTACAGACCACCTAACACTGTCCCACTACATCCACCACTAGACAGACAGTCTACTGATTCAGACCACCTAACACTGTCCCACTACATCCACCACCAGACAGACAGTCTACTGGTACAGACCACCTAACACTGTCCCACTACATCCACCACCAGACAGACAGTCTACTGGTACAGACCACCTAACACTGTCCCACTACATCCACCACTAGACAGACAGTCTACAGATACAGACCACCTAACACTGTCCCACTACATCCACCACTAGACAGACAGTCTACTGATACAGACCACCTAACACTGTCCCACTACATCCACCACTAGACAGACAGTCTACTGATACAGACCACCTAACACTGTCCCACTACATCCACCACTAGACAGTCTACTGATACAGACCACCTAACACTGTCACACTACTCTGAATTATGTCGTGGTTTTGCCGTACAGGCTAAATAGTGAAATATTGTATTGTCAATGCATGGTAAATAGTAACGACGGCATCTATTGGCTATGCATACTAAGTATCGTGCTAGTATGGACATTATGGACCAATGAGAGGAGAGACACTCACCCTGAGGCTTTGTGAATGGTGGGTGACGTGGAGGCCGAGCTGGCAGAGTTCCGCTTGGAGAGGTCGAGCACACTGTCCGCTACGGGAGAAGGAATCAGACAACTAGTCAGAGGTCAGACAACTAGTCAGAGGTCAGACAACTAGTCAGAGGTCGAGCACACTGTCCGCTATGGGAGGAGGAATCAGACAACTAGTCAGTGGTCAGACAACTAGTCAGACAACTAGTCAGAGGTCAGACAACTAGTCAGAGGTCAGACACCTAGTCAGACAACTAGTCAGAGGTCAGACAACTAGTCAGACAACTAGTCAGAGGTCAGACAACTAGTCAGAGGTCAGACAACTAGTCAGACAACTAGTCAGAGGTCAGACAACTAGTCAGACAACTAGTCAGAGGTCAGACAACTAGTCAGAGGTCAGACAACTAGTCAGAGGTCAGACAACTAGTCAGACAACTAGTCAGAGGTCAGACACCTAGTCAGACAACTAGTCAGAGATCAGACAACTAGTCAGATGTCAGACACCTAGTCAGACAACTAGTCAGAGGTCAGACAACTAGTCAGACAACTAGTCAGAGGTCAGACAACTAGTCAGACAACTAGTCAGAGGAAAGACACCTAGTCAGACAACTAGTCAGAGGTCAGAGAACTAGTCAGACAACTAGTCAGAGGTCAGACAACTAGTCAGAGGTCAGACAACTAGTCAGAGGTCAGACAACTAGTCAGACAACTAGTCAGAGATCAGACAACTAGTCAGACAATTAGTCAGAGGTCAGACAACTAGTCAGACAACTAGTCAGAGGTCAGACAACTAGTCAGAGGTCAGACACCTAGTCAGACAACTAGTCAGAGGTCAGACAACTAGTCAGACAACTAGTCAGAGGTCAGACACCTAGTCAGACACCTAGTCAGTGGGCAGACACCTAGTCAGACAACTAGTCAGAGGTCAGAGAACTAGTCAGACAACTAGTCAGAGGTCAGACAACTAGTCAGAGGTCAGACAACTAGTCAGAGGTCAGACAACTAGTCAGAGGTCAGACAACTAGTCATAGGTCAGACACCTAGTCAGAGGTCAGGCAACTGGTCAGACAACTAGTCAGAGATCAGACAACTAGTCAGACAATTAGTCAGAGGTCAGACAACTAGTCAGACAACTAGTCAGAGGTCAGACAACTAGTCAGAGGTCAGACACCTAGTCAGACAACTAGTCAGAGGTCAGACAACTAGTCAGACAACTAGTCAGAGGTCAGACACCTAGTCAGACACCTAGTCAGAGGGCAGACACCTAGTCAGACAACTAGTCAGAGGTCAGAGAACTAGTCAGACAACTAGTCAGAGGTCAGACAACTAGTCAGAGGTCAGACAACTAGTCAGAGGTCAGACAACTAGTCATAGGTCAGACACCTAGTCAGAGGTCAGGCAACTGGTCAGAGGTCAGGCAACTAGTCAGTGGTCAGGCAACTAGTCAGAGGTCAGGCAACTAGTCAGAGTTCAGGCAACTGGTCAGAGGTCAGGCAACTAGTTAGAAATTTGTGGGTTCTAGGTCCTGTTGGGTTCTCTACCTGGTGTGGCTCTAGGTCCTGTTGGGTTCTCTACCTGGTATTGGTTCTAAGTCCTGTTGGGTTCTCTACCTGGTGTGGCTCTAGGTCCTGTTGGGTTCTCTACCTGGTGTGGTTCTAAGTCCTGTTGGGTTCTCAGTCCTGTTGGGTTCCCTACCTGGTGTGGCTCTAGGTCCTGTTGGGTTCTCTACCTGGTATTGGTTCTAAGTCCTGTTGGGTTCTCTCCCTGGTGTGGCTCTAGGTCCTGTTGGGTTCTCTACTTTGTGTGGCTCTAGGTCCTGTTGGGTTCTCTACCTGGTATTGGTTCTAGGTCCTGTTGGGTTCTCTACCTGGTGTGGCTCTAGGTCCTGTTGGGTTCTCTACTTGGTGTGGCTCTAGGTCCTGTTGGGTTCTCTACTTGGTGTGGCTCTAGGTCCTGTTGGGTTCTCTACTTGGTGTGGCTCTAGGTCCTGTTGGGTTCTCTACTTGGTGTGGCTCTAGGTCCTGTTGGGTTCTCTACTTGGTGTGGCTCTAGGTCCTGCTGGGTTCTCTACTTGGTGTGGCTCTAGGTCCTGTTGGGTTGCCTACCTGGTGTGGCGCTATGTCCTGTTGGGTTCTCTACCTGGTGTGGCTCTAGGTCCTGTTGGGTTCTCTACCTGGTGTGGCTCTAGGTCCTGTTGGGTTCTCTACCTGGTGTGGTTCTAAGTCCTGTTGGGTTCTCAGTCCTGTTGGGTTCCCTACCTGGTGTGGCTCTGGGTCCTGTTGGGTTCTCTACTTGGTGTGGCTCTAGGTCCTGTTGGGTTCCCTACCTGGTGTGGCTCTAGGTCCTGTTGGGTTCTCTACTTGGTGTGGCTCTAGGTCCTGTTGGGTTCCCTACCTGGTGTGGCTCTAGGTCCTGTTGGGTTCTCTACCTGGTATTGGTTCTAAGTCCTGTTGGGTTCTCTACCTGGTGTGGCTCTAGGTCCTGTTGGGTTCTCTACCTGGTGTGGCTCTAGGTCCTATTGGGTTCTCTACTGGGGGGGCTCTAGGTCCTGTTGGGTTCTCTACCTGGTGTGGCTCTAGGTCCTGTTGGGTTCTCTACCTGGTGTGGCTCTAGGTCCTGCTGGGTTCTCTACCTGGTATTGGTTCTAAGTCCTGTTGGGTTCTCAGTCCTGTTGGGTTCCCTACCTGGTATTGGTTCTAGGTCCTGTTGGGTTCTCTACCTGGTATTGGTTCTAGGTCCTGTTGGGTTCTCTACATGGTGTGGTTCTAGGTCCTGTTGGGTTCTCTACCTGGTGTGGCTCTAGGTCCTGTTGGGTTCTCTACCTGGTATTGGTTCTAGGTTCTGTTGGGTTCTCAGTCCTGTTGGGTTCCCTGCCTGGTGTGGCTCTAGGTCCTATTGGGTTCTCTACCTGGTATTGGTTCTAGGTCCTGTTGGGTTCTCTACCTGGTATTGGTTCTAGGTTCAACGTTATCCTGACCTGGGTAATCCTCAACCTGGGTGCTACAACGTTATCCTGACCTGGGTAATCCTCAACCTAGGTGCTACAACGTTATCCTGACCTGGGTAATCCTCAACCTAGGTGCTACAACGTTATCCTGACCTGGGTAATCCTCAACCTAGGTGCTACAACATTATCCTGACCTGGGTAATCCTCAACCAAGGTGCTACAACGTTATCCTGACCTGGGTAATCCTCAACCTAGGGGCTACAACGTTATCCTGACCTGGGTAATCCTCAACCTAGGGGCTACAACGTTATCCTGACCTGGGTGTCCTCAACCTAGGTGCTACAACGTTATCCTGACCTGGGTAATCCTCAACCTAGGTGGTACAACGTTATCCTGACCTGGGTAATCCTCAACCTAGGTGCTACAACGTCATCCTGACCTGGGTATCCTCAACTTAGGTGCTACAACGTTATCCTACCCTGGGTATCCTCAACAACGTTATCCTGACCTGGGTAATCCTCAACCTAGGTGCTACAACGTTATCCTGACCTGGGTAATCCTCAACCTTGGTTCTACAACGTTATCCTGACCTGGGTAATCCTCAACCTAGGGGCTACAACATTATCCTGACCTGGGTATCCTCAACCTAGATGCTACAACGTTATCCTGACCTGGGTAATCCTCAACCTAGGGGCTACAACGTTATCCTGACCTGGGTATCCTCAACAACGTTATCCTGACCTGGGTAATCCTCAACCTAGGTGGTACAACGTTATCCTGACCTGGGTAATCCTCAACCTAGGTGCTACAACGTTATCCTGACCTGGGTAATCCTCAACCTAGGTGTGGGTTCTCTCCCAGAGCAGCCTACTACAAAGCAGGATCAAATAGTTAGCCAGGTATCGTTGATAAGCACGGATGTTATAAATATCACCCGGGACTATGAGCCGCAGTGTTCGGCGTTCTTCCTTTCTGTTGTCCTGGAGTCCACAACTCCAGCACCTGGGGAAAGTACCAGGATGTACCTAACGTTCTTCAGCTTTTCAACTTTGAAAAAAAGAGAAACTTATAGATATGCGTTTTCGGGTGTTGAATCAATCGACCCTTCGCTAAAACCCTCTGGCTCCCTTGGATACTGATGCAACCTCTGGTTCCCTTGGATACTGATGCAACCTCTGGTTCCCTTGGATACTGATGCAACCTCTGGTTCCCGTGGATACTGATGCAACCTCTGGTTCCCTTGGATACTGATGCAACCTCTGGTTCCCTTGGATACTGATGCAACCTCTGGTTCCCTTGGATACTGATGCAACCTCTGGTTCCCTTGGATACTGATGCAACCTCTGGTTCCCTTGGATACTGATGCAACCTCCGACAGCGTTTTCCCCCGGAAGCCCATTTTCCCCCTTCTAACCGTTGGAGAAATTTACTCACAATGATCTCAAACTATGTTTTTAATACACGCAATGAAAATAAACACTGCTAAATCAGGAAACTCTTGTGTATATGTTGTGGTGGATTGTCGCTACAATGTCTTCACGGGAAACCTGGTCAAGTTGTTTCGTAGTGTTTCTAGCCACTGACTACACCTTGTATAGTACGAGTTACTAACCCATTTGGGGATCGTAAAAGTGCTTTCAGATCGTTTGCGGATGTCGACAGCAAGGTGAGTTAAAATTCCTAATATAGCCAACTTGGCTAGCTAGCATCCATTTAGAGAAAACAAGTTCTAGCAAGTGGCTAGCTAGCGTTAACAACGTTTGGTGGTCAATAAGAAAGAGCTGAGCTAGCTAACCAGCTGAGCTAAGCTAACCAGCTGAGCTAAGCTAACCAGCTGAGCTAAGCTAACCAGCTGTGCTTAGCTAACCAGCTGAGCTAGCTAACCAGCTGAGCTAAGCTAACCAGCTGAGCTAAGCTAACCAGCTGAGCTAAGCTAACCAGCTGAGCTAAGCTAACCAGTTGAGCTAAGCTAACCAGCTGAGCTAGCAAACACTAACAAAAATATAGTTTTGGGATTCTGAGAATACTCCCAACAGGCTCTGCATTTCAGGAATCAGTACCTGGTGCGCTGTTTAATTATTTAACCATTTAAACAACGATTTTTCCCACTGCCCTTCATGCGTTTCGGGCTCGACTACAGTTGCTATCCCTTGGAGCGTTGCAATTGGTTGCCCAAAATTCCAGGGCGGGGCTTAGCGAAAGAGTCAATTAGACCTTGCCCATTTTAAGCTCATCTTTAAAAAAAAAAAATGTAAAAATAGTTTGGCAAGTTACCTGGCTGGCTCATTGATCCTGCTTTGTAGTATACCCCACCCGGCGTGGGTTCTGTGTTCTGTTGGGTTCTCTACCCGGTGTAGGTTCTATGTTCTGTTGGGCTCTCTACCCGGTGTGGGTTCTAAGCCCTGTTGGGCTCTCTACCCGGTGTGGGTCCTAAGCGCTGTTGGGCTCTCTACCCGGTGTAGGTTCTATGTTCTGTTGGGTTCTCTACCCGGTGTGGGTTCTAAGCCCTGTTGGGCTCTCTACCCGGTGTGGGTTCTAAGCCCTGTTGGGCTCTCTACCCGGTGTAGGTTCTATGTTCTGTTGGGTTCTCTACCCGGTGTGGGTTCTAAGCCCTGTTGGGCTCTCTACCCGGTGTGGGT
>NW_023493715.1:60000-70000 GCF_013265735.2 Oncorhynchus mykiss | reverse complement strand
GGAGAGGAGGTAGGTAGCCTAGTGGTTAGAGTGTAGAGGAGGCAGGTAGCCTAGTGGTTAGAGTGTAGAGGAGGCAGGTAGTCTAGTGGTTAGAGTGTAGAGGAGGCAGGTAGACTAGTGGTTAGAGTGTAGAGGAGGCAGGTAGCCTAGTGGTTAGAGTGTAGAGGAGGCAGGTAGCCTAGTGGTTAGAGTGTAGAGGAGGCAGATAGTCTAGTAGTTAGAGTGTAGAGGAGGCAGGTAGCCTAGTGGTTAGAGTGTAGAGGAGGCAGGTAGCCTAGTGGTTAGAGTGTAGAGGAGGCAGGTAGCCTAGTGGTTAGAGTGTAGAGGAGGCAGGTAGTCTAGTGGTTAGAGTGTAGAGGAGGCAGGTAGCCTAGTGGTTAGAGTGTAGAGGAGGCAGGTAGTCTAGTGGTTAGAGTGTAGAGGAGGCAGGTAGCCTAGTGGTTAGAGGATTGGGCCAGTAATCGAAAGGTTTCTAGATCGAATCCCTGAGCTGACAAGGTGAAAATCGTTCTGCCCCTGAACAAGGCAGTTAACCCACCGTTCCCCGGGAGGCCGTCATTGTAAATAACAATGTGTTCTTTAACTGACTTGCTTAGTTAAATAAAGGTTAAAATATGATTTTTTTTTCTCATTAAAATCAACACACACACCTTTCTCTGACTGTGCCAGCATTGGGCTCATTGGTTGGCTGCTGAGTGGGAGGAACGGCTCACAACAACGGCTGGAACGGAGTCAATGGAATGGAATCAAACCTGTAGTTTCCATGTGACTGATTCCATTCCATTGACTCCAGTTCCAGCCATTACTATGAGCCGTTCCTCCCCTGAGCAGCCTCCACTGATGTGTGTGTGTGTGTGTGTGTGTGTGTGTGTGTGTGTGTGTGTGTGTGTGTGTGTGTGTGTGTGTGTGTGTGTGTGTGTGTGTGACTGTCTGGTAGCTATAACTCACCAATGTAATAGGAGAAAAAAGGTTGACAGTTTGAATGGTGAGGCTATTCATTAACGAACATCTAAACCAACCACTTTAAATACACCGGACTGCGTTTTAAACTAGATATGTTTTAAACTGCTATGACAGCAGTCTTCAATTCCAGCCTGGTCTCAGAGCAAAACGTAGTAGAATAGCTATGACAGCAGTCTTCAATTCCAGCCTGGTCTCAGAGCAAAACGTAGTAGAATAGCTATGACAGCAGTCTTCAACTCCAGCCTGGTCTCAGAGCAAAAACACTTATTGGGGAATTATGCTAACCCTTTTTTGTAATCGTCTTTTCTTGCTAGCTTGCTGATTAGCTTCCGAGGTTAGCTGGCTAGTTAGCGACAGGCAGTAGTTATTGGAGACGGAGGCAGCGTTTCTTAGCCAGTCGATATCATGAATCAGCCGACATCATTTTTATGGATATAATGTCAACTGAACAAAAAAAAAAGTTTAAATTAAGTGCAGCTGTTTTGCATAGATACAGAACAAAAAGACTGAACGACTGGGTCGCGTCTCTGGAAACCGAACCAATAGAACGAACGACCAGCCGGCTTGGGGAGCAACCCTAGATTTGTTGACTACATCCAGTTTGCTGAGTGTTGGGGGCTATTTTGTAAATGACATCGCCGAAGTCGAGGATCGGTAGGATGGTCAATTTACAAGGGTATGTTTGGCAGCATGAGTGAAGGAGGCTTTGTTGCGAAATAGGAAGCTGATTCTAGATGTAATTTTGGATTGCAGATGCTTAATGTGAGTCTGGAAGAAGAGTTTACAGTCTAACCAGACACCCAGGTATTTGTAGTTGTCCGCATTTTCTAAGTTGGAACCGTCCAGAGTAGTGATGCTGGACGGGCGGGAAGGTGTGGGCAGCAATCGGTTGAAGAACATGCATTTAGTTTTACTAGCATTTAAGAGCAGTTGGAGGCCACGGAAGGAGAGTTGTATGGCGTTGAAGCTCGTTTGGAGGTTTGTTAACACAGTGTCCAATGAAGGGCCAGAAGTATACAGAATGGTGTCGTCTGTGTAGAGGTGGATCAGAGAATCACCCGCAGCAAGAGCGACATCGTTGATATATACAGAGAAAAGAGTCGGCCCGAGAACTGAACCGTGTGGTACCCCCATAGAGACTGCCAGAGGTCCGGACAACATGAGAAGTAGTTGATGAACCAGGCGAGGCAGTCATTAGAGAAGCCAAGGCTGTTGAGTCTGCCAATAAGAATGTGGTGAGTGACAGATTCGACAGCCTTGGCCAGGTCGATGAAGACAGCTGCACAGTATTGTCTCTTCTCGATGGCGGTTATCATATCGTTTAGGACCTTGAGCGTGGCTGAGGTGCACCCTTGACCAGCTCTGAATCCAGATTGCATAGCGGTGAAGGTACTGTGGGATTCTAAATGGTTGGTGATCTGTTTATTAACTTGGCTTTCAAAGACCTTAGAAAGGCAGGGTAGGATAGATATAGGTCTGTAACAGTTTGGGTTTAGAGGCAGGGCAGGATGGATATAGGTCTGTAACAGTTTGGGTCTAGAGGCAGGGCAGGATAGATATAGGTCTGTAACAGTTTGGGTCTAGAGGCAGGGCAGGATAGATATAGGTCTGTAACAGTTTGGGGCCTAGAGGCAGGGCAGGGCAGGATGGATATAGGTCTGTAACAGTTTGGGGTCTAGAGGCAGGGCAGGGCAGGATGGATATAGGTCTGTAACAGTTTGGGGTCTAGAGGCAGGGCAGGATGGATATAGGTCTGTAACAGTTTGGGTCTAGAGGCAGGGCAGGGCAGGATGGATATAGGTCTGTAACAGTTTGGGGCCTAGAGGCAGGGCAGGGCAGGATGGATATAGGTCTGTAACAGTTTGGGTCTAGAGGCAGGGCAGGATGGATATAGGTCTGTAACAGTTGGGGTCTAGAGGCAGGGCAGGGCAGGATGGATATAGGTCTATAACAGTTTGGGTCTAGAGGCAGGGCAGGATGGATATAGGTCTGTAACAGTTTGGAGTCTAGAGGCAGGGCAGGATGGATATAGGTCTATAACAGTTTGGGTCTAGAGGCAGGGCAGGGCAGGATGGATACAGGTCTATAACAGTTTGGGTCTAGAGGCAGGGCAGGATGGATATAGGTCTGTAACAGTTTGGGTCTAGAGGCAGGGCAGGGCAGGATGGATATAGGTCTGTAACAGTTTGGGTCTAGAGGCAGGGCAGGGCAGGATGGATATAGGTCTGTAACAGTTTGGGTCTAGAGGCAGGCCAGGATGGATATAGGTCTGTAACAGTTTGGGTCTAGAGGCAGGCCAGGATGGATATAGGTCTGTAACAGTTTGGGTCTAGAGGCAGGCCAGGATGGATATAGGTCTGTAACAGTTTGGGTCTAGAGGCAGGGCAGGATGGATATAGGTCTGTAACAGTTTGGGTCTAGAGGCAGGGCAGGATGGATATAGGTCTGTAACAGTTTGGGTCTAGAGGCAGGGCAGGGCAGGATGGATATAGGTCTATAACAGTTTGGGTCTAGAGGCAGGGCAGGACAGGATGGATATCGGTCTGTAACAGTTTGGGGTCTAGAGGCAGGGCAGGATGGATATAGGTCTGTAACAGTTTGGGTCTAGAGGCAGGGCAGGATAGATATAGGTCTGTAACAGTTTGGGTCTAGAGGCAGGGCATGATGGATATAGGTCTGTAACAGTTTGGGGTCTAGAGGCAGGGCAGGATGGATATAGGTCTGTAACAGTTTGGGGTCTAGAGGCAGGGCAGGGCAGGATGGATATAGGTCTATAACAGTTTGGGGTCTAGAGGCAGGGCAGGATGGATATAGGTCTGTAACAGTTTGGGTCTAGAGGCAGGGCAGGATGGATATAGGTCTGTAACAGTTTGGGTCTAGAGGCAGGGCAGGATGGATATAGGTCTGTAACAGTTTGGGTCTAGAGGCAGGGCAGGATGGATATAGGTCTGTAACAGTTTGGGTCTAGAGGCAGGGCAGGATGGATATAGGTCTGTAACAGTTTGGGGTCTAGAGGCAGGGCAGGATGGATATAGGTCTGTAACAGTTTGGGTCTAGAAGCAGGGCAGGATGGATATAGGTCTGTAACAGTTTGGGGTCTAGAGGCAGGGCAGGATGGATATAGGTCTGTAACAGTTTGGGTCTAGAAGCAGGGCAGGATGGATATAGGTCTGTAACAGTTTGGGGTCTAGAGGCAGGGCAGGATGGATATAGGTCTATAACAGTTTGGGTCTAGAGGCAGGGCAGGGCAGGATGGATATAGGTCTGTAACAGTTTGGGTCTAGAGGCAGGGCAGGATGGATACAGGTCTGTAACAGTTTGGGTCTAGAGGCAGGGCAGGATGGATATAGGTCTGTAACAGTTTGGGTCTAGAGGCAGGGCAGGGTGGATATAGGTCTGTAACAGTTTGGGTCTAGAGGCAGGGCAGGGTGGATATAGGTCTGTAACAGTTTGGGTCTAGAGGCAGGGCAGGGTGGATATAGGTCTGTAACAGTTTGGGTCTAGAGGCAGGGCAGGGTGGATATAGGTCTGTAACAGTTTGGGTCTAGAGGCAGGGTAGGATAGATATAGGTCTGTAACAGTTTGGGTCTAGAGGCAGGGCAGGGTGGATATAGGTCTGTAACAGTTTGGGTCTAGAGGCAGGGCAGGATGGATATAGGTCTGTAACAGTTTGGGGTCTAGAGGCAGGGCAGGGCAGGATAGATATAGGTCTGTAACAGTTTGGGTCTAGAGGCAGGGCATGATGGATATAGGTCTGTAACAGTTTGGGGTCTAGAGGCAGGGCAGGATGGATATAGGTCTGTAACAGTTTGGGGTCTAGAGGCAGGGCAGGGCAGGATGGATATAGGTCTATAACAGTTTGGGGTCTAGAGGCAGGGCAGGATGGATATAGGTCTGTAACAGTTTGGGTCTAGAGGCAGGGCAGGATGGATATAGGTCTGTAACAGTTTGGGTCTAGAGGCAGGGCAGGATGGATATAGGTCTGTAACAGTTTGGGTCTAGAGGCAGGGCAGGATGGATATAGGTCTGTAACAGTTTGGGTCTAGAGGCAGGGCAGGAAGGATATAGGTCTGTAACAGTTTGGGTCTAGAGGCAGGGCAGGATGGATATAGGTCTGTAACAGTTTGGGTCTAGAGGCAGGGCAGGGCAGGATGGATATAGGTCTGTAACAGTTTGGGTCTAGAGGCAGGGCAGGGCAGGATGGATATAGGTCTGTAACAGTTTGGGTCTAGAGGCAGGGCAGGATGGATATAGGTCTGTAACAGTTTGGAGTCTAGAGGCAGGACAGGATGGGTATAGGTCTGTAACAGTTTGAGTCTAGAGGCAGGGCAGGGTGGGTTAAACTGGCAGTTAGCATTATATTGACGTTAACAGTTGTGAGATTAGGCTACAGGTTAAACATAAAATAAACAAATAAACAAATTAAACAAACACCGGCTGTTGTTGACAAGCACCCTCAGTTCAAATACATATTATTTCCTACTTAATGAAGTGATTGAAATGATCTTCTTCCTCAATAGTCTATTCCAGCAGACTACCGGGGGGAAAACAAGCATCTCAACAACAACAACAACACCACCACCTCGCTACTCATGTTTAATACATCTGTCTGTTAATTTGAATCATTCAAGCTGCTAAAACCATTCAGTTTACATCTTGACTACTGCAGACTATCTGAAATGAGAGGTGGTTCTCGTGGGTGTGTGTGTGTGTGTGTGTGTGTGTGTGTGTGTGTGTGTGTGTGTGTGTGTATCATGTGCTGCTTATGTCTCTGAAATAAGATGCAGGCTTCGTGTGTGTGTGTGTGTGTGTGTGTGTGTGTGTGTGTGTGTGTGTGTGTATCATGTGTTGTTTAGGTCTCTGAAATAAGATGCAGTACTCGTGTGTGTATCATGTGTTGCCCATGCCTATCGAAATGACAAGTCAATCTCGCAAATGGGCCATTTATAACCGTTTGTAGTCTTAACATGGTGGTTTGTTGCATATGGCCCATATACCACGGCCAACGGCTGTATCCAGGCACTTGGTATTAGCCTGTTGCAAACGTAGCAGCTACTCTTCCTGGGGTCCAAACAGAACACAGAACACAGAGCACAGAACACAGAGCACAGAACACAGAACACAGAACACAGGGCACAGAACACAGAACACAGAACACAGAGCACAGAACACAGAGCACAGAGCACAGAACACAGGGCACAGAACACAGAACACAGAACACAGAACACAGAGCACAGAACACAGAGCACAGAGCACAGAATACAGAACACAATTCAGAACATCAATAGACAAGAACAGCTCAAGGACAGAACTATATACATTATTAAAAAGGCCCACGTAGCCTCCATATCAATGCTTAAACACAAACTATCTGGGTCCAATAGGGGGAGAGGAGGTGTGGCCAGGAGGTGTGGCTTTATCTGCCCTCATATCAATACATAGACACAAACTATCTGGGTCCAATAGGGGGAGAGGAGGTGTGGCCGGGAGGTGTTGCTTTATCTGCCCTCATATCAATACATAGACACAAACTATCTGGGTCCAATAGGGGAGGTGTGGCTTTATCTGCCCTCATATCAATGCATAGACACAAACTATCTGGGTCCAATAGGGGGAGAGGAGGTGTGGCCGGGAGGTGTGGCTTTATCTGCCCTCATATCAATGCATAGACACAAACTATCTGGGTCAAATAGGGGAGGTGTGGCCGTGAGGTGTGGCTTTATCTGCCCTCATATCAATACATAGACACAAACTATCTGGGTCCAATAGGGGGAGAGGAGGTGTGGCCGGGAGGTGTGGCTTTATCTGCCCTCATATCAATACATAGACACAAACTATCTGGGTCCAATAGGGGGAGAGGAGGTGTGGCCGGGAGGTGTGGCTTTATCTGCCCTCATATCAATGCTTAAACACAAACTATCTGGGTCCAATAGGGGGAGAGGAGGTGTGGCCGGGAGGTGTGGCTTTATCTGCCCTCATATCAATACATAGACACAAACTATCTGGGTCCAATAGGGGAGAGGCGTTGTGCCGTGAGGTGTTTCTTTATCTGTTTTGTGAAACCAGGTTTTCTGTTTATTTAAAACAATATGAGATGGAAGGAAGTTCCACGCAATAAGGGCTCTATATAATACTGTACGCTTCCTTCAATTTGTTCTGGATCTGGGGACTATGAAAAGACCCCCGAGGGGCACTTCTGGTGGGGTAAGTGTGTGTGTAAGTTGATTGTGAAAACAATTTGGGATTTTCAACACAATGTTTCTTATAAAAACAACTCTTAGCCAAGAGAGACTGGGCATCCATAGTATTAATATCAGCCCTCTGATTACAATGAAGAGCAAGACGTGCCTCTCTGTTCTGGGCCAGCTGCACTTGACCTTAAGCATCTTGCTTAAAGCCAATTTGTTCTTGATTCTAAAATGTGGTCAGAGGCGCCATATGGAAGGGAGTGAGGAAATTGCGGAGACCAAATTGAGTTCCATACCACATCACTCCCAAATGTTGTTACGATGCGGACGGCTCCGTACTGGCTCCGCCTTGACATGACAGGTTGATGGTAGCTGGGGGGGGGGGGGACTTCCTGTATAAACACAAACTCACTTCCTTCACAACAGCTCTGAGCTGCTCGCGAGAAGTATGACTGAGTTCTGCTGAGGCCATATCACAGTAAATGCTGATTGGCCATATACCATATCACAGTAAATGCTGATTGGCCATATACCATATCACAGTAAATGCTGATTGGCCACTGCAGACGTTTCCTGAACCGTGCAGAGACTTAACCGTGATATATTGGCCATATACCACACCCCCCCCCCCCTCATGCCTTGTGTCTTAAATCACAGCAGTCAAACTAATTAAAATCGACATGTGGATGGATTTAAAAAACTGTTGAGTTTAAATAAAAAGTTTAATTATATTTTCTCTTGCGACATATAGTCAACATTTGTTTATTAAATTTGCAATTAGTATTTTAATGAAAAATTTACATTTTTCTTCCAACATCATTACAGGTTTCGTCGTCGATATTCCTTCATTTTGACGCGATAAGATTATCTGGCAACTTCTCTCTTGCAAAAAAAAAACGGCAGTGGGCTAGTTCAGGCCTTTTGGCAGGTCATTTGGCTAAATATTTGTACTTGACCTGGCAACCCTATCGCTAACATTAGCTAACGTTACACTCATAACCCCCTTCCCCGAAATAACCTAAACAATGTCAATGTCTAGCTAACATATTTAAACAGCAGGCGAACTAACATAACCTATAGAACAACTGTATAGCACGAAACTGTTATTCTAACATGTTTCACTAACAATTAAACGTTAGCTGGTATTATAACGCGATCCTAACTAAACGTTAGCTATACAAATGAGTATGAAAATGTAAACATGTTTCCCCATGTCAATAAAGACCCTTGACTCGAACGGTAACTAGTTATAGTAACCATAACAAACACGTTATAGCTAGTTATAGTAACATAACAAAAACGTTATAGCTAGTTATAGTAACATAACAAACACGGCAGCTAGTTATAGTAACCATAACAAACATGGTATAGTTAGTTATAGTAACCACAACAAACACGGCAGCTAGTTATAGTAACCACAACAAACATGGCAGCTAGTTATAGTAACCACAACAAACACGGCAGCTAGTTATAGTAACATAACAAACACGGCAGCTAGTTATAGTAACATAACAAACACGGTATAGTTAGTTATAGTAACCACAACAAACACGGCAGCTAGTTATAGTAACCACAACAAACATGGCAGCTAGTTATAGTAACCACAACAAACACGGTATAGTTAGTTATAGTAACATAACAAACATGGCAGCTAGTTATAGTAACATAACAAACACGTTATAGCTAGTTATAGTAACCATAACAAACACGTTATAGCTAGTTATAGTAACATAACAAACACGTTATAGCTAGTTATAGTAACCATAACAAACACGTTATAGCTAGTTATAGTAACATAACAAACACGTTATAGCTAGTTATAGTAACCATAACAAACACGGTATAGCTAGTTATAGTAACATAACAAACACGCTATAGCTAGTTATAGTAACCATAACAAACACGGTATAGCTAGTTATCGTAACATAACAAACACGGCAGCTAGTTATAGTAACCATAACAAACATGGCAGCTAGTTATAGTAACCATAACAAACACGTTATAGCTAGTTATAGTAACCATAACAAACACGTTATAGCTAGTTATAGTAACATAACAAACATGGCAGCTAGTTATAGTAACCATAACAAACACGACAGCTAGTTATAGTAACCATAACAAACACGTTATAGCTAGTTATAGTAACCATAACAAACACGTTATAGCTAGTTATAGTAACCATAACAAACACGTTATAACTAGTTATAGTAACCATAACAAACATGGCAGCTAGTTATAGTAACATAACAAACACGCTATAGCTAGTTATAGTAACATAACAAACACGGCAGCTAGTTATAGTAACCATAACAAACATGGCAGCTAGTTATAGTAACCATAACAAACACGTTATAGCTAGTTATAGTAACCATAACAAACACGGTATAGCTAGTTATAGTAACATAACAAACACGGCAGCTAGTTATAGTAACATAACAAACACGTTATAGCTAGTTATACTAACCATAACAAACACGGCAGCTAGTTATAGTAACCATAACAAACACGTTATAGCTAGTTATAGTAACCATAACAAACACGGTATAGCTAGTTATAGTAACCACAACAAACAAGTTATAGCTAGTTATAGTAACATAACAAACACGCTATAGCTAGTTATAGTAACCATAACAAACACGTTATAGCTAGTTATAGTAACATAACAAACACGTTATAGCTAGTTATAGTAACCATAACAAACACGGTATAGCTAGTTATAGTAACCATAACAAACACGTTATAGCTAGTTATAGTAACATAACAAACATGGCAGCTAGTTATAGTAACATAACAAACACAACAGCTAGTTATAGTAACCATAACAAACATGGCAGCTAGTTATAGTAACC
>NW_023493715.1:0-50000 GCF_013265735.2 Oncorhynchus mykiss | reverse complement strand
CGTCTCAGCCTGTGGTGTTTGAGCAGCGTGGGCTTGTTGGGTGTGTTCTATCTGCAATTCTCAGTTGAACCACCAGATGGCAGAAGAGACCTGTGTGTTTTCATAAAGACTTGTGACGGAAAGAGAGCTTTAGTATGAGTGGATTGAGAATAGATATGTACACTAAAACTTCAACATGTAGGATATCTATGATTTAACATGATGTAATTCACAGTTAATGGCTAACATATCAGTCCTTGGGTTGAGGGAGAAGATGGACATTATAGAGTAATCCCAGCAAACCAAAAATGAGTCCTTGTGGAAGTTCCCAGAACATTCGCTCGGTCGCGGCAAATGTTCTCATAAACACAAAACATCTGTCCAGTCGTATTGATGATTATAGAATGTTTTTTTTAAAAACATTCGCCTGACGTTACCAGAACCTTCCTTAAAACACATTTAATATGTAATTTAAAAGTTCCCAGAATGTTTCTTTAGGTTGTGGGGACAGTCGGGTGGGAACATTGTGGGGACATCACAAAAGATATGTTCCCACAACAAACAGACTGTCCGCTTGTGGGGATTATTCTACTTTGTTTATTTTAAGGTACAACAAAACATTCACCTGATGTTTGCAAGAACGTTCCTTAAAACACATTTCGTATGTTCTTTAAAGGTTCCCAGAATATTTCATTAGATTAGAAGTTCACAAAACACAAAACCTGTCCAGTCGTGCAGATGATTCTACAATGTTTATTTTAGAGTACAACTAAACATTCACCTGATGTTTACAAGAACGTTCCTAGATCAACATTTTGTCTGTTCTTTAAAAGGTACCAGAACGTTTATATTAGGTTGTGGGAACATTGTAGGGGATGTGACAAGAAATAGGTTCCGAACAGACAACCACTGTCCACTTCTGCTGACAGTCAGATAATGTTTATATCTGGGAGCACAAAACTTATCTTCAATATTGCAAGAATGTAAGATCATTACAAGAGATAAGTTCCCAAAACACCACAGAACAGCCTTTCTAAGATCTTTACAAGAGATAAGTTCCCAAAACACCACAGAACAGCCTTTCTAAGATCTTTCCAAGCGATAAGTTCCCAAAACACAAAATATGCTCAATTGTTTGATTTGATTGATTAGGATCCTCATTAGCCCACACCAATGGTAACAGTCTTCCAGGGGATCCCCATTAGCCAACACCAATGGAGACAGCTAGTCTTTCTGGGGATCCTCATTAGCCAACACCAATGGAGACAGCTAGTCTTTCTGGGGATCCTCATTAGCCAACACCAATGGAGACAGCTAGTCTTTCTGGGGATCCCCATTAGCCAACACCAATGGAGACAGCTAGTCTTTCTGGGGATCCCCATTAGCCCACACCAATGGAGACAGCTAGTCTTCCAGGGGATCCCCATTAGCCAACACCAATGGAGACAGCTAGTCTTTCTGGGGATCCCCATTAGCCAACACCAATGGAGACAGCTAGTCTTTCTGGGGATCCCCATTAGCCTACACCAATGGAGACAGCTAGTCTTTCTGGGGATCCCCATTAGCCAACACCAATGGAGACAGCTAGTCTTCCTGTGGATCCCCATTAGCCCACACCAATGGAGACAGCTAGTCTTTCTGGGGATCCCCATTAGCCCACACCAATGGAGACAGCTAGTCTTTCTGGGGATCCCCATTAGCCAACACCAATGGAGACAGCTAGTCTTCCTGTGGATCCCCATTAGCCCACACCAATGGAGACAGCTGGTCTTTCTGGGGATCCCCATTAGCCCACACCAATGGAGACAGCTAGTCTTTCTGGGGATCCCCATTAGCCAACACCAATGGAGACAGCTGGTCTTTCTGGGGATCCCCATTAGCCCACACCAATGGAGACAGCTGGTCTTTCTGGGGATCCCCATTAGCCCACACCAATGGAGACAGCTAGTCTTACTGGGGATCCCCATTAGCCCACACCAATGGAGACAGCTAGTCTTCCAGGGGATCCCCTTTAGCCAACACCAGTGGAGACAGCTAGTCTTTCTGGGGATCCCCTTTAGCCAACACCAATGGAGACAGCTAGTCTTCCAGGGGATCCCCTTTAGCCAACACCAGTGGAGACAGCTAGTCTTTCTGGGGATCCCCATTAGCCCACACCAATGGAGACAGCTAGTCTTACTGGGGATCCCCATTAGCCCACACCAATGGAGACAGCTAGTCTTCCAGGGGATCCACTTTAGCCCACACCAATGGAGACAGCTAGTCTTCCAGGGGATCCCCATTAGCCCACACCAATCGAGACAGCTAGTCTTTCTGGGGATCCTCATTAGCCAACACCAATGGAGACAGCTAGTCTTTCTGGGGATCCCCATTAGCCAACACCAATGGAGACAGCTAGTCTTTCTGGGGATCCCCTTTAGCCAACACCAATGGAGACAGCTAGTCTTTCTGGGGATCCCCATTAGCCAACACCAATGGAGACAGCTAGTCTTTCTGGGGATCCCCATTAGCCCACACCAATGGAGACAGCTAGTCTTTCTGGGGATCCCCTTTAGCCAACACCAATGGAGACAGCTAGTCTTTCTGGGGATCCCCATTAGCCAACACCAGTGGAGACAGCTAGTCTTACTGGGGATCCCCATTAGCCCACACCAATGGAGACAGCTGGTCTTTCTGGGGATCCCCTTTAGCCAACACCAGTGGAGACAGCTAGTCTTACTGGGGATCCCCATTAGCCCACACCAATGGAGACAGCTAGTCTTTCTGGGGATCCCCATTAGCCCACACCAATGGAGACAGTCTTCCAGGGGATCCCCATTAGCCCACACCAATGGAGACAGTCTTCCAGGGGATCCCCATTAGCCCACACCAATAAATAGATCAGAATATGTTAATTAGATCAGATTACTACACAGTGATATGTTAATTAGATCAGATTACTACACAGTGATATGTTAATTAGATCAGATTACTACACAGTGATATGTTAATTAGATCAGATTACTACACAGTGATATGTTAATTAGATCAGATTACTACACAGTGATATGTTAATTAGATCAGATTACTACACAGTGATATGTTAATTAGATCAGATTACTACACAGTGATATGTTAATTAGATCAGATTACTACACAGTGATATGTTAATTAGATCAGATTACTACACAGTGCATTCGGAAAGTATTCAGACCCCTTGACTTTTTACACATTTTGTTACGTTACAGCCTTGTTCTAAAACAGATTAAATAATTTTCCCCTAAGCAATCTACATAAAATCCCCCCATAATGACAAAGCAAAAACAGGTTTTTAGATCTTTTTTGCTAATTTATTAAATAAATAAAAAAACAGAAATACCTTATTTATGTAAGTATTCAGACCCTTGGCTATGAGACTCCAAATTGATCTCAGGTGCTTCCTGTTTCCAATGATCTTCCTTCAGATGTTTCTTCATCTTGATGTTTTGGTGCCATTCCCCAGATCTGTGCCTCGACACAATCCTGTCTCGGAGCTCTACGGACAATTCCTTCGACCTCATGGCTTGTTTTATTTTGCTCTGACACGCACTGTCAACTGTGGGACCTTTATATAGACAGGTGTGTGTGTGCCTTTCCAAATCAGCATCATGCCGTGGGGATGTTTTTCAGCGGGCAGGGACTGGGAGACTAGTGAAGCATGGTGGTGGTAGCATCATGCCGTGGGGATGTTTTTCAGCGGGCAGGGACTGGGAGACTAGTGAAGCATGGTGGTGGCAGCATCATGCCGTGGGGATGTTTTTCAGCGGGCAGGGACTGGGAGACTAGTGAAGCATGGTGGTGGCAGCATCATGCCGTGGGGATGTTTTTCAGCGGGCAGGGACTGGGAGACTAGTGAAGCATGGTGGTGGCAGCATCATGCCGTGGGGATGTTTTTCAGCGGGCAGGGACTGGGAGACTAGTGAAGCATGGTGGTGGCAGCATCATGCCGTGGGGATGTTTTTCAGCGGGCAGGGACTGGGAGACTAGTGAAGCATGGTGGTGGCAGCATCATGCCGTGGGGATGTTTTTCAGCGGGCAGGGACTGGGAGACTAGTGAAGCATGGTGGTGGCAGCATCATGCCGTGGGGATGTTTTTCAGCGGGCAGGGAACTGGGAGACTAGTCAGGATGGAGGAAAAGATGAACGGAGTAAAGTACAGAGAGATCCTTGATGGAAACCTGCTCCAGAGCACTCAGGACCTCAGACGGGGCCTTTTACAGTTGATTTAAAACCTGCATATCTGACTGGTGCTTTTTACAGTTGATTTAAAACCTGCATATCTGACTGGTGCTTTTTACAGTTGATTTAAAACCTGCATATCTGACTGGTGCTTTTTACAGTTGATTTAAAACCTGCATATCTGACTGGTGCTTTTTACAGTTGATATAAAACCTGCATATCTGACTGGTGCTTTTTACAGTTGATTTAAAACCTGCATATCTGACTGGGCCTTTTACAGTTAATTTAAAACCTGCATATCTGACTGGTGCTTTTTACAGTTGATTTAAAACCTGCACCTCAGACTGGGCCTTTTTACAGTTGAACTAAAACCTGCCTATCAGACTGGGCCTTTTTACAGTTGAACTAAAACCTGCCTATCAGACTGGGCCTTTTTACAGTTGAACTAAAACCTGCATATCAGACAGACAGACAGACAGACATGTAGAGAGACAGACAGACAGGCAGATGGACAAGGAGAGAGAGAGACAGATGTACATGGAGAGAGATAGACAGACAGACATGTAGAGAGATGGACAGATAGACTTGTAGAGAGATAGACTTGTAGAGAGATAAAAGATGAACGGAGTAAAGTACTGAGAGATCCTTGATGGAAACCTGCTCCAGAGCACTCAGGACCTCAGACGGGGCCTTTTACAGTTGATTTAAAACCTGCATATCTGACTGGTGCTTTTTACAGTTGATTTAAAACCTGCATATCTGACTGGTGCTTTTTACAGTTGATTTAAAACCTGCATATCTGACTGGTGCTTTTTACAGTTGATTTAAAACCTGCATATCTGACTGGTGCTTTTTACAGTTGATTTAAAACCTGCATATCTGACTGGTGCTTTTTACAGTTGATTTAAAACCTGCATATCTGACTGGTGCTTTTTACAGTTGATTTAAAACCTGCATATCTGACTGGTGCTTTTTACAGTTGATTTAAAACCTGCATATCTGACTGGTGCTTTTTACAGTTGATTTAAAACCTGCATATCTGACTGGTGCTTTTTACAGTTGATTTAAAACCTGCATATCTGACTGGTGCTTTTTACAGTTGATTTAAAACCTGCCTATCAGACTGGGCCTTTTTACAGTTGAACTAAAACCTGCCTATCAGACTGGGCCTTTTTACAGTTGAACTAAAACCTGCATATCAGACAGACAGACAGACAGACATGTAGAGAGACAGACAGACAGGCAGATGGACAAGGAGAGAGAGAGACAGATGGACATGGAGAGAGATAGACAGACAGACATGTAGAGAGATGGACAGATAGACATGTAGAGAGATAGACAGATAGACATGGAGAGAGACAGACATGTAGAGAGACAGATAGACATGTAGAGAGATAGACAGATAGACATGGAGAGAGACAGACATGTAGAGAGACAGATAGACATGTAGAGAGATAGACATGTAGACAGATAGACATGTAGAGAGATAGACAGATAGACATGGAGAGAGATAGACAGTGTTTATGGGAGAGAAATAGACAGATAGACAGGGAGAGAGATAGACAGTGTTTATGGGAGAGAGATAGACAGATAGACATGGAGAGAGATAGACAGTGTTTATGGGAGAGAGATAGACAGATAGACATGGAGAGAGATAGACAGTGTTTATGGGAGAGAGATAGACAGTGTTTATGGGAGAGAGATAGACAGTGTTTATGGGAGAGAGATAGACAGTGTTTATGGGAGAGAGGGTTGGAGAGAGAAAGAGAGAGAAAAGGACAGGGAGAAAGAGAGAGGCAGAGCTTGAAAGAGACAGCAACTGTCAGGTCTCCAGCTGGAATGCGTTGTCACGGTGACTTAGAGCGCCGTCGTCGTGGAGATGGTGATGAAAGACGGCGGCCTGGTGAAGGGCATTCTGGGCCGGAGCGTGACCAACTGCGCACAGACACACACACACACACACAAAGCCCCCTTCCTTGCCCTAGGGACAGAGTTGTTTATATACAGGGTCAAAGCTGCGTGTGTGTGTGTGTGTGTGTGTGTGTGTGTGTGTGTGTGTGTGTGTGTGTGAACAGTAGCCTCCACTGATATGAGCAGCGTGTTTGTGGTAAAGCAGGATATTTTCAGGGACTTAACACCAAGGTGGTGATTCCTCTGTGGCCTGCTGCAGCCCACAGCAACTCATAACACCTCGTACACCAGCAGATCACTACTACTGAACTGGGAGGGAGGGAGGGAGGGAGGGAGGGAGGGAGGGAGGGAGGGAGGGAGGGAGGGAGAGAGAGAGAGAGAGAGAGAGAGAGAGAGAGAGAGAGAGAGAGAGAGAGAGAGAGAGAGAGAGAGAGAGAGAGAGAGAGAGAGAGAGAGAGAGAGAGAGAGAGAGAGAGAGAGAGAGAGGGTAGACTCCTAACACCTCGTCTCTCATCCACCAGCAGATCACATTACTACTAGTAAACTGGGAGGGAGGGAGTGAGGGAGGGAGAGAGGGAGGGAGGGTGAAGGAAGGAGAGAGGGAGAGAGGGAGGGAGTGAGGGAGGGAGAGAGGGAGGGAGGGTGAAGGAAGGAGAGAGGGAAGGAGGGAGAGAAGGACGGAGAGAAGGAGGGAGGGAGGGAGAGAAGGAGGGAGGGATGGAGAGAGAGAAGGACGGAGAGAAGGAGGGAGGGAGGGAGAGAAGGAGGGAGCGAGGAAGGGAGAGAGAGGACGGAGAGAAGGAGGGAGGGAGGGAGAGAGAGAGAGAGAAGGCGGGAGGGAGGGAGGGAGGGAGAGAGAGGGCGGGAGGAAGAGGGTAGACTCCTAACACCTCGTCTCTCATCCACCAGCAGATCACATTACTACTACTAAACTGGGAGGGAGAGAGGGAGAGAGGGAGAGAGTGAGGGTGAAGGAAGGAGAGAGGGAAGGAGGGAGAGAAGGACGGAGAGAAGGAGGGAGGGAGGGAGAGAAGGAGGGAGGGATGGCGAGAGAGAAGGACGGAGAGAAGGAGGGAGGGAGGGAGAGAAGGAGGGAGCGAGGAAGGGAGAGAGAGAAGGACGGAGAGAAGGAGGGAGGGAGGGAGAGAGAGAGAGAAGGAGGGAGGGAGGGAGGGAGGGAGAGAGAGGGCGGGAGGGAGGGAGAGAAACAGGGTGGACTCGTGAATGGTAGGGCACTAAAGCATAGCCCTGGTAGAAACCACTATGATAAGACGGTTCCCAAACCGACTGGGCTGAGCCCCGGTCCCTCCACTATGATCAGACGGTTCCCAAACCCACTGGGCTGAGCCCCGGTCCCTCCACTATGATTAGATGGTTTCCAAACCAACTGGGCTGAGCCCCGATACCTCCAGTATGATCAGATGGTTCCCAAACATACTGGGTTGAGCCCCGATCCCTCCACTATGATCAGATGGCTCCCAAACCCCCTGGGCTGAGCCCCAATCCCTCCAATATGATCAGATGGTTCCCAAACCCACTGGGTTGAGCCCCGATCCCTCCACTATGATCAGATGGTTCCCAAACATACTGGGCAGAGCCCCGGTCCCTCCACTATGATCAGACAGTTCCCAAACACACTGGGCTGAGCCCCAATCCCTCCACTATGATCAGACGGTTCGCCAACCAAGTGGGCTGAGCCCCGATCCTTTCACTATGATCAGATGGTTCCCAACCCACTGGGCTGAGCTCCGATCCCTCCAATATGATCAGATGGTTCCCAAACCCACTGGGCTGAGCCACGGTCCCTCCACTATGATCAGACGGTACCCAAACCCACTGGAGGTTGAGCCCCAATCCCTCCAATATGATCAGACGGTTCCCAAAACCACTGGGTTGAGCCCCAATCCCTCCACTATGATCAGACGGTTCCCAAACCCACTGGGTTGAGCCCCGATCCCTCCACTATGATCAGATGGTTCCCAAACCCACTGGGTTGAGCCCCGATCCCTCCACTATGATCAGATGGTTCCCAAACATACTGGGCTGAGCCCCGGTCACTCCACTATGATCAGACAGTTCCCAAACACACTGGGCTGAGCCCCAATCCCTCCACTATGATCAGACGGTTCGCCAACCAAGTGGGCTGAGCCCCGATCCTTTCACTATGATCAGATGGTTCCCAACCCACTGGGCTGAGCTCCGATCCCTCCAATATGATCAGTTGGTTCCCAAACCCACTGGGTTGAGCCCCGATCCCTCCACTATGATCAGATGGCTCCCAAACCCCCTGGGCTGAGCCCCAATCCCTCCAATATGATCAGACGGTTCCCAAACCCACTGGGTTGAGCCCCAATCCCTCCAATATGATCAGACGGTTCCCAAACCCACTGGGCTGAGCCTTTGTCCCTCCGATATGATCAGATGGTTCCCAAACCCACTGGGCTGAGCCACGGTCCCTCCACTATGATCAGACGGTACCCAAACCCACAGGGCTGAGCCCCGATCCTTCCACTATGATCAGACGGTTCCCAAACACACTGGGCTGAGCCCCAATCCCTCCAATATGATCAGACGGTTCGCTAACCCAGTGGGCTGAGCCCCGATCCCTCCACTATGATCAGATGGTTCCCAAACCCCCTGGGCTGAGCCCCAATCCCTCCACTATGATCAGATGGTTCCCAAACCCCCTGGGCTGAGCCCCAATCCCTCCAATATGATCAGACGGTTCCCAAACCCACTGGAGGTTGAGCCCCAATCCCTCCAATATGATCAGACGGTTCCCAAACCCACTGGGTTGAACCCCAATCCCTCCGCTATGATCAGACAGTTCCCAAACCCACTGGGCTGAGCCCCGATCCCTCCAATATGATCAGATGGTTCCCAAACCCACTGGGTTGAGCCCCGAGCCCTCCACTATGATCAGACGGTTCCCAAACCCACTGGGTTGAGCCCCAATCCCTCCAATATAGTCAGACGGTTCCCAAACCCACTGGGCTGAGCCCCGGTCACTCCTATATGATCAGATGGTTCCCAAACATACTGGCTGAGCCCCGATCCCTCCACTATGATCAGATGGTTCCCAAACACACTGGGCTGAGCCCCAATCCCTCCACTATGATCAGACGGTTCGCCAACCAAGTGGGCTGAGCCCCGATCCTTTCACTATGATCAGATGGTTCCCAACCCACTGGGCTGAGCTCCGATCCCTCCAATATGATCAGATGGTTCCCAAACCCACTGGGCTGAGCCACGGTCCCTCCACTATGATCAGACGGTACCCAAACCCACTGGAGGTTGAGCCCCAATCCCTCCAATATGATCAGACGGTTCCCAAAACCACTGGGTTGAGCCCCAATCCCTCCACTATGATCAGACGGTTCCCAAACCCACTGGGTTGAGCCCCGATCCCTCCACTATGATCAGATGGTTCCCAAACCCACTGGGTTGAGCCCCGATCCCTCCACTATGATCAGATGGTTCCCAAACATACTGGGCTGAGCCCCGGTCACTCCACTATGATCAGACAGTTCCCAAACACACTGGGCTGAGCCCCAATCCCTCCACTATGATCAGACGGTTCGCCAACCAAGTGGGCTGAGCCCCGATCCTTTCACTATGATCAGATGGTTCCCAACCCACTGGGCTGAGCTCCGATCCCTCCAATATGATCAGTTGGTTCCCAAACCCACTGGGTTGAGCCCCGATCCCTCCACTATGATCAGATGGCTCCCAAACCCCCTGGGCTGAGCCCCAATCCCTCCAATATGATCAGACGGTTCCCAAACCCACTGGGTTGAGCCCCAATCCCTCCAATATGATCAGACGGTTCCCAAACCCACTGGGCTGAGCCTTTGTCCCTCCGATATGATCAGATGGTTCCCAAACCCACTGGGCTGAGCCACGGTCCCTCCACTATGATCAGACGGTACCCAAACCCACAGGGCTGAGCCCCGATCCTTCCACTATGATCAGACGGTTCCCAAACACACTGGGCTGAGCCCCAATCCCTCCAATATGATCAGACGGTTCGCTAACCCAGTGGGCTGAGCCCCGATCCCTCCACTATGATCAGATGGTTCCCAAACCCCCTGGGCTGAGCCCCAATCCCTCCACTATGATCAGATGGTTCCCAAACCCCCTGGGCTGAGCCCCAATCCCTCCAATATGATCAGACGGTTCCCAAACCCACTGGAGGTTGAGCCCCAATCCCTCCAATATGATCAGACGGTTCCCAAACCCACTGGGTTGAACCCCAATCCCTCCGCTATGATCAGACAGTTCCCAAACCCACTGGGCTGAGCCCCGATCCCTCCAATATGATCAGATGGTTCCCAAACCCACTGGGTTGAGCCCCGAGCCCTCCACTATGATCAGACGGTTCCCAAACCCACTGGGTTGAGCCCCAATCCCTCCAATATAGTCAGACGGTTCCCAAACCCACTGGGCTGAGCCCCGGTCACTCCTATATGATCAGATGGTTCCCAAACATACTGGCTGAGCCCCGATCCCTCCACTATGATCAGATGGTTCCCAAACACACTGGGCTGAGCCCCAATCCCTCCACTATGATCAGACGGTTCGCCAACCAAGTGGGCTGAGCCCCGATCCTTTCACTATGATCAGATGGTTCCCAACCCACTGGGCTGAGCTCCGATCCCTCCAATATGATCAGATGGTTCCCAAACCCACTGGGCTGAGCCACGGTCCCTCCACTATGATCAGACGGTACCCAAACCCACTGGAGGTTGAGCCCCAATCCCTCCAATATGATCAGACGGTTCCCAAAACCACTGGGTTGAGCCCCAATCCCTCCACTATGATCAGACGGTTCCCAAACCCACTGGGTTGAGCCCCGATCCCTCCACTATGATCAGATGGTTCCCAAACCCACTGGGTTGAGCCCCGATCCCTCCACTATGATCAGATGGTTCCCAAACATACTGGGCTGAGCCCCGGTCACTCCACTATGATCAGACAGTTCCCAAACACACTGGGCTGAGCCCCAATCCCTCCACTATGATCAGACGGTTCGCCAACCAAGTGGGCTGAGCCCCGATCCTTTCACTATGATCAGATGGTTCCCAACCCACTGGGCTGAGCTCCGATCCCTCCAATATGATCAGTTGGTTCCCAAACCCACTGGGTTGAGCCCCGATCCCTCCACTATGATCAGATGGCTCCCAAACCCCCTGGGCTGAGCCCCAATCCCTCCAATATGATCAGACGGTTCCCAAACCCACTGGGTTGAGCCCCAATCCCTCCAATATGATCAGACGGTTCCCAAACCCACTGGGCTGAGCCTTTGTCCCTCCGATATGATCAGATGGTTCCCAAACCCACTGGGCTGAGCCACGGTCCCTCCACTATGATCAGACGGTACCCAAACCCACAGGGCTGAGCCCCGATCCTTCCACTATGATCAGACGGTTCCCAAACACACTGGGCTGAGCCCCAATCCCTCCAATATGATCAGACGGTTCGCTAACCCAGTGGGCTGAGCCCCGATCCCTCCACTATGATCAGATGGTTCCCAAACCCCCTGGGCTGAGCCCCAATCCCTCCACTATGATCAGATGGTTCCCAAACCCCCTGGGCTGAGCCCCAATCCCTCCAATATGATCAGACGGTTCCCAAACCCACTGGAGGTTGAGCCCCAATCCCTCCAATATGATCAGACGGTTCCCAAACCCACTGGGTTGAACCCCAATCCCTCCGCTATGATCAGACAGTTCCCAAACCCACTGGGCTGAGCCCCGATCCCTCCAATATGATCAGATGGTTCCCAAACCCACTGGGTTGAGCCCCGAGCCCTCCACTATGATCAGACGGTTCCCAAACCCACTGGGTTGAGCCCCAATCCCTCCAATATAGTCAGACGGTTCCCAAACCCACTGGGCTGAGCCCCGGTCACTCCTATATGATCAGATGGTTCCCAAACATACTGGCTGAGCCCCGATCCCTCCACTATGATCAGATGGTTCCCAAACCCACTGGGTTGAGCCCCGATCCCTCCACTATGATCAGATGGTTCCCAAACATACTGGGCAGAGCCCCGGTCCCTCCACTATGATCAGACGGTACCCAAACACACTGGGCTGAGCCCTGATCCTTCCACTATGATCAGACAGTTCCCAAACACACTGGGCTGAGCCCCAATCCCTCCACTATGATCAGACGGTTCGCCAACCAAGTGGGCTGAGCCCCGATCCTTTCACTATGATCAGATGGTTCCCAACCCACTGGGCTGAGCTCCGATCCCTCCAATATGATCAGTTGGTTCCCAAACCCACTGGGTTGAGCCCCGATCCCTCCACTATGATCAGATGGTTTCCAAACCCCAGGGGCTGAGCCCCAATCCCTCCAATATGATCAGACGGTTCCCAAACCCACTGGGTTGAGCCCCAATCACTCCAATATGATCAGACGGTTCCCAAACCCACTGGGCTGAGCCTTTGTCCCTCCGATATGATCAGATGGTTCCCAAACCCACTGGGCTGAGCCACGGTCCCTCCACTATGATCAGACGGTACCCAAACCCACTGGGCTGAGCCCCGATCCTTCCACTATGATCAGACGGTTCCCAAACACACTGGGCTGAGCCCCAATCCCTCCAATATGATCAGACGGTTCACCAACCCAGTGGGCTGAGCCCCGATCCCTCCAATATGATCAGATGGTTCACAAACACACTGGGTTGAGCCCCGATCCCTCCACTATGATCAGATGGTTCCCAAACCCCCTGGGCTCAGCCCCAATCCCTCCAATATGATCAGACGGTTCCCAAACCCACTGGAGGTTTAGCCCCAATCCCTCCAATATGATCAGACGGTTCCCAAACCCACTGGGTTGAACCCCAATCCCTCCGCTATGATCAGACGGTTCCCAAACCCACTGGGCTGAGCCCCGATCCCTCCAATATGATCAGATGGTTCCCAAACCCACTGGGTTGAGAACCAATCCCTCCACTATGATCAGACGGTTCGCCAACCAAGTGGGCTGAGCCCCGATCCTTTCACTATGATCAGATGGTTCCCAACCCACTGGGCTGAGCTCCGATCCCTCCAATATGATCAGTTGGTTCCCAAACCCACTGGGTTGAGCCCCGATCCCTCCACTATGATCAGATGGCTCCCAAACCCCCTGGGCTGAGCCCCAATCCCTCCAATATGATCAGACGGTTCCCAAACCCACTGGGTTGAGCCCCAATCCCTCCAATATGATCAGAAGGTTCCCAAACCCACTGGGCTGAGCCTTTGTCCCTCCGATATGATCAGATGGTTCCCAAACCCACTGGGCTGAGCCACGGTCCCTCCACTATGATCAGACGGTACCCAAACCCACTGGGCTGAGCCCCGATCCTTCCACTATGATCAGATGGTTCCCAAACCCACTGGGCTGAGCCCCGAGCCCTCCACTATGATCAGACGGTTCCCAAACCCACTGGGTTGAGCCCCAATCCCTCCAATATGATCAGAAGGTTCCCAAAACCCACTGGGCTGAGCCCCGATCCCTCCACTATGATCCGACGGTTCCCAAACCCACTGGGCTGAGCCCCAATCCCTCCAATATGATCAGACGGTTCCCAAACCCACTGGGCTGAGCCTTTGTCCCTCCGATATGATCAGATGGTTCCCAAACCCACTGGGCTGAGCCACGGTCCCTCCACTATGATCAGACGGTACCCAAACCCACTGGGCTGAGCCCCGATCCTTCCACTATGATCAGACGGTTCCCAAACACACTGGGCTGAGCCCCAATCCCTCCAATATGATCAGACGGTTCGCCAACCCAGTGGGCTGAGCCCTGATCCCTCCACTATGATCAGATGGTTCCCAAACCCACTGGGCTGAGCTCCGATCCCTCCAATATGATCAGATGGTTCACAAACACACTGGGTTGAGCCCCGATCCCTCCACTATGATCAGATGGTTCCCAAACCCCCTGGGCTGAGCCCCAATCCCTCCAATATGATCAGACGGTTCCCAAACCCACTGGAGGTTTAGCCCCAATCCCTCCAATATGATCAGACGGTTTCCAAACCCACTGGGTTGAACCCCAATCCCTCCGCTATGATCAGACGGTTCCCAAACCCACTGGGCTGAGCCCCGATCCCTCCACTATTATCAGACGGTTCCCAAACCCACTGGGCTGAGCCCCAATACCCCCAATATGATCAGACGGTTCCCAAACCCACTGAGCTGAGACCCATTCCCTCCAATATAATCAGACGGTTCCCAAACCCACTGGGCTGAGCCCCAATACCCCCAATATGATCAGACGGTTCCCAAACCCACTGGGCTGAGCCTTTGTCCCTCCGATATGATCAGATGGTTCCCAAACCCACTGGGCTGAGCCACGGTCCCTCCACTATGATCAGACGGTACCCAAACCCACTGGGCTGAGCCCCGATCCTTCCACTATGATCAGACGGTTCCCAAACACACTGGGCTGAGCCCCAATCCCTCCAATATGATCAGACGGTTCACCAACCCAGTGGGCTGAGCCCCGATCCCTCCAATATCATCAGATGGTTCACAAACACACTGGGTTGAGCCCCGATCCCTCCACTATGATCAGATGGTTCCCAAACCCCCTGGGCTGAGCCCCAATCCCTCCAATATGATCAGACGGTTCCCAATCCCACTGGAGGTTTAGCCCCAATCCCTCCAATATGATCAGACGGTTCCCAAACCCACTGGGTTGAACCCCAATCCCTCCGCTATGATCAGACGGTTCCCAAACCCACTGGGCTGAGCCCCGATCCCTCCAATATGATCAGATGGTTCCCAAACCCACTGGGTTGAGCCCCAATCCCTCCAATATGATCAGACGGTTCCCAAACCCACTGGGCTGAGCCTTTGTCCCTCCGATATGATCAGATGGTTCCCAAACCCACTGGGCTGAGCCACGGTCCCTCCACTATGATCAGACGGTACCCAAACCCACTGGGCTGAGCCCCGATCCTTCCACTATGATCAGATGGTTCCCAAACCCACTGGGCTGAGCCCCGAGCCCTCCACTATGATCAGACGGTTCCCAAACCCACTGGGTTGAGCCCCAATCCCTCCAATATGATCAGAAGGTTCCCAAAACCCACTGGGCTGAGCCCCGATCCCTCCACTATGATCCGACGGTTCCCAAACCCACTGGGCTGAGCCCCAATCCCTCCAATATGATCAGACGGTTCCCAAACCCACTGGGCTGAGCCTTTGTCCCTCCGATATGATCAGATGGTTCCCAAACCCACTGGGCTGAGCCACGGTCCCTCCACTATGATCAGACGGTACCCAAACCCACTGGGCTGAGCCCCGATCCTTCCACTATGATCAGACGGTTCCCAAACACACTGGGCTGAGCCCCAATCCCTCCAATATGATCAGACGGTTCGCCAACCCAGTGGGCTGAGCCCTGATCCCTCCACTATGATCAGATGGTTCCCAAACCCACTGGGCTGAGCTCCGATCCCTCCAATATGATCAGATGGTTCACAAACACACTGGGTTGAGCCCCGATCCCTCCACTATGATCAGATGGTTCCCAAACCCCCTGGGCTGAGCCCCAATCCCTCCAATATGATCAGACGGTTCCCAAACCCACTGGAGGTTTAGCCCCAATCCCTCCAATATGATCAGACGGTTTCCAAACCCACTGGGTTGAACCCCAATCCCTCCGCTATGATCAGACGGTTCCCAAACCCACTGGGCTGAGCCCCGATCCCTCCACTATTATCAGACGGTTCCCAAACCCACTGGGCTGAGCCCCAATACCCCCAATATGATCAGACGGTTCCCAAACCCACTGAGCTGAGACCCATTCCCTCCAATATAATCAGACGGTTCCCAAACCCACTGGGCTGAGCCCCAATACCCCCAATATGATCAGACGGTTCCCAAACCCACTGGGCTGAGCCTTTGTCCCTCCGATATGATCAGATGGTTCCCAAACCCACTGGGCTGAGCCACGGTCCCTCCACTATGATCAGACGGTACCCAAACCCACTGGGCTGAGCCCCGATCCTTCCACTATGATCAGACGGTTCCCAAACACACTGGGCTGAGCCCCAATCCCTCCAATATGATCAGACGGTTCACCAACCCAGTGGGCTGAGCCCCGATCCCTCCAATATGATCAGATGGTTCACAAACACACTGGGTTGAGCCCCGATCCCTCCACTATGATCAGATGGTTCCCAAACCCCCTGGGCTGAGCCCCAATCCCTCCAATATGATCAGACGGTTCCCAAACCCACTGGAGGTTTAGCCCCAATCCCTCCAATATGATCAGACGGTTCCCAAACCCACTGGGTTGAACCCCAATCCCTCCGCTATGATCAGACGGTTCCCAAACCCACTGGGCTGAGCCCCGATCCCTCCAATATGATCAGATGGTTCCCAAACCCACTGGGTTGAGAACCAATCCCTCCACTATGATCAGACGGTTCGCCAACCAAGTGGGCTGAGCCCCGATCCTTTCACTATGATCAGATGGTTCCCAACCCACTGGGTTGAGCTCCGATCCCTCCAATATGATCAGTTGGTTCCCAAACCCACTGGGTTGTGCCCCGATCCCTCCACTATGATCAGATGGCTCCCAAACCCCCTGGGCTGAGCCCCAAGCCCTCCAATATGATCAGACGGTTCCCAAACCCACTGGGTTGAGCCCCAATCCCTCCAATATGATCAGACGGTTCCCAAACCCACTGGGCTGAGCCTTTGTCCCTCCGATATGATCAGATTGTTCCCAAACCCACTGGGCTGAGCCACGGTCCCTCCACTATGATCAGACGGTACCCAAACCCACTGGGCTGAGCCCTGATCCTTCCACTAAGATCAGATAGTTCCCAAACCCACTGGGCTGAGCCCCGAGCCCTCCACTATGATCAGACGGTTCCCAAACCCACTGGGTTGAGCCCCAATCCCTCCAATATGATCAGAAGGTTCCCAAAACCCACTGGGCTGAGCCCCGATCCCTCCACTATGATCCGACGGTTCCCAAACCCACTGGGCTGAGCCCCAATCCCTCCAATATGATCAGACGGTTCCCAAACCCACTGGGCTGAGCCTTTGTCCCTCCGATATGATCAGATGGTTCCCAAACCCACTGGGCTGAGCCACGGTCCCTCCACTATGACCAGACGGTACCCAAACCCACTGGGCTGAGCCCCGATCCTTCCACTATGATCAGACGGTTCCCAAACACACTGGGCTGAGCCCCAATCCCTCCAATATGATCAGACGGTTCGCCAACCCAGTGGGCTGAGCCCTGATCCCTCCACTATGATCAGATGGTTCCCAAACCCACTGGGCTGAGCCCCAATCCCTCCAATATGATCAGAAGGTTCCCAAAACCCACTGGGCTGAGCCCCGATCCCTCCACTATGATCCGACGGTTCCCAAACCCACTGGGCTGAGCCCCAATCCCTCCAATATGATCAGACGGTTCCCAAACCCACTGGGCTGAGCCTTTGTCCCTCCGATATGATCAGATGGTTCCCAAACATCCTGGGCTGAGCCACGGTCCCTCCACTATGATCAGACGGTACCCAAACCCACTGGGCTGAGCCCCGATCCTTCCACTATGATCAGACGGTTCCCAAACACACTGGGCTGAGCCCCAATCCCTCCAATATGATCAGACGGTTCGCCAACCCAGTGGGCTGAGCCCTGATCCCTCCACTATGATCAGATGGTTCCCAAACCCACTGGGCTGAGCTCCGATCCCTCCAATATGATCAGATGGTTCACAAACACACTGGGTTGAGCCCCGATCCCTCCACTATGATCAGATGGTTCCCAAACCCCCTGGGCTGAGCCCCAATCCCTCCAATATGATCAGACGGTTCCCAAACCCACTGGAGGTTTAGCCCCAATCCCTCCAATATGATCAGACGGTTTCCAAACCCACTGGGTTGAACCCCAATCCCTCCGCTATGATCAGACGGTTCCCAAACCCACTGGGCTGAGCCCCGATCCCTCCACTATTATCAGACGGTTCCCAAACCCACTGGGCTGAGCCCCAATACCCCCAATATGATCAGACGGTTCCCAAACCCACTGAGCTGAGACCCATTCCCTCCAATATAATCAGACGGTTCCCAAACCCACTGGGCTGAGCCCCAATACCCCCAATATGATCAGACGGTTCCCAAACCCACTGGGCTGAGCCTTTGTCCCTCCGATATGATCAGATGGTTCCCAAACCCACTGGGCTGAGCCACGGTCCCTCCACTATGATCAGACGGTACCCAAACCCACTGGGCTGAGCCCCGATCCTTCCACTATGATCAGACGGTTCCCAAACACACTGGGCTGAGCCCCAATCCCTCCAATATGATCAGACGGTTCACCAACCCAGTGGGCTGAGCCCCGATCCCTCCAATATGATCAGATGGTTCACAAACACACTGGGTTGAGCCCCGATCCCTCCACTATGATCAGATGGTTCCCAAACCCCCTGGGCTGAGCCCCAATCCCTCCAATATGATCAGACGGTTCCCAAACCCACTGGAGGTTTAGCCCCAATCCCTCCAATATGATCAGACGGTTCCCAAACCCACTGGGTTGAACCCCAATCCCTCCGCTATGATCAGACGGTTCCCAAACCCACTGGGCTGAGCCCCGATCCCTCCAATATGATCAGATGGTTCCCAAACCCACTGGGTTGAGAACCAATCCCTCCACTATGATCAGACGGTTCGCCAACCAAGTGGGCTGAGCCCCGATCCTTTCACTATGATCAGATGGTTCCCAACCCACTGGGTTGAGCTCCGATCCCTCCAATATGATCAGTTGGTTCCCAAACCCACTGGGTTGAGCCCCGATCCCTCCACTATGATCAGATGGCTCCCAAACCCCCTGGGCTGAGCCCCAATCCCTCCAATATGATCAGACGGTTCCCAAACCCACTGGGTTGAGCCCCAATCCCTCCAATATGATCAGACGGTTCCCAAACCCACTGGGCTGAGCCTTTGTCCCTCCGATATGATCAGATTGTTCCCAAACCCACTGGGCTGAGCCACGGTCCCTCCACTATGATCAGACTGTACCCAAACCCACTGGGCTGAGCCCCGATCCTTCCACTAAGATCAGATGGTTCCCAAACCCACTGGGCTGAGCCCCGAGCCCTCCACTATGATCAGACGGTTCCCAAACCCACTGGGTTGAGCCCCAATCCCTCCAATATGATCAGAAGGTTCCCAAAACCCACTGGGCTGAGCCCCGATCCCTCCACTATGATCCGACGGTTCCCAAACCCACTGGGCTGAGCCCCAATCCCTCCAATATGATCAGACGGTTCCCAAACCCACTGGGCTGAGCCTTTGTCCCTCCGATATGATCAGATGGTTCCCAAACCCACTGGGCTGAGCCACGGTCCCTCCACTATGATCAGACGGTACCCAAACCCACTGGGCTGAGCCCCGATCCTTCCACTATGATCAGACGGTTCCCAAACACACTGGGCTGAGCCCCAATCCCTCCAATATGATCAGACGGTTCGCCAACCCAGTGGGCTGAGCCCTGATCCCTCCACTATGATCAGATGGTTCCCAAACCCACTGGGCTGAGCTCCGATCCCTCCAATATGATCAGATGGTTCACAAACACACTGGGTTGAGCCCCGATCCCTCCACTATGATCAGATGGTTCCCAAACCCCCTGGGCTGAGCCCCAATCCCTCCAATATGATCAGACGGTTCCCAAACCCACTGGAGGTTTAGCCCCAATCCCTCCAATATGATCAGACGGTTTCCAAACCCACTGGGTTGAACCCCAATCCCTCCGCTATGATCAGACGGTTCCCAAACCCACTGGGCTGAGCCCCGATCCCTCCACTATTATCAGACGGTTCCCAAACCCACTGGGCTGAGCCCCAATACCCCCAATATGATCAGACGGTTCCCAAACCCACTGAGCTGAGACCCATTCCCTCCAATATAATCAGACGGTTCCCAAACCCACTGGGCTGAGCCCCAATACCCCCAATATGATCAGACGGTTCCCAAACCCACTGAGCTGAGACCCAGTCCCTCCACTATGATCAGATGGTTCCCAAACATACTGGGTTGAGCCCCGGTCCCCCCACTATGATCAGACGGTTCCCAAACATACTGGGCTGAGCCCCGATCCTTCCACTATGATCAGACGGTTCCCAAACCCACTGGGTTGAGCACCAATCCCTCCAATATGATCAGACGGTTCCCAAACATACTGGGCTGAGCCCCGATCCTTCCACTATGATCAGACGATTCCCAATCCCACTGGGTTGAGCCCCAATCCCTCAAATATGATCAGACGGTTCCCAAACCCACTGGGCTGAAACCCGGTCCCTCCGATATGATCAGATGGTTCCCAAACCCACTGGGCTGAGCCCCGAGCCCTCCACTATGATAGGACGGTTCCCAAACCCACTGGGTTGAGCCCCAATCCCTCCAATATGATCAGATGGTTCCCAAAACCCACTGGGCTGAGCCCCGATCCCTCCACTATGATCCGACGGTTCCCAAACCCACTGGGCTGAGCCCCAACCCCCCAATATGATCAGACGGTTCCCAAACACACTGGGCTGAGACCCGAGCCATCCACTATGATCAGACGGTTCCCAAACCCACTGGGTTGAGCCCCAATGGTTCCCAAACATACTGGGCTGAGCCCTGGTCCTTCCACTATGATCAGACGGTTCCCAAACCCACTGGGCTGAGCACCGATCCCTCCAATATGATCAGATGGTTCCCAAACCCACAGTGAGTTGAGACCCAAGCCCTCCACTATGATTAGACGGTTCCCAAACCCAGTGGGTTGAGCCCCAATCCCTCCAATATGATCAGACGGTACCCAAAACCACTGGGTTGAGCCCCAATCCCTCCACTATTATCAGACGGTTCCCAAACATCCTGGGCTGAGCCCCGATCCTTCCACTATGATCAGACGGTTCCCAAAACCACCGGTTTGAGCCCCAATCCCTTCAATATGATCAGACGGTTCCCAAACCCACTGGGCTGAGCCCCGATCCCTCCACTATGATCCGAAGGTTCCCAAACCCACTGTTCTGAGCCCCAATCCCCCCAATATGATCAGACGGTTCCCAAACACACTGGGCTGAGACCAGAGCCCTCCACTATGATCAGACGATTCCCAATCCCACTGGGTTGAGCCCCAATCCCTCCAATATGATCAGACGGTTCCCAAACCCACTGGGCTGAGCCCCGGTCCCATTGATATGATCAGATGGTTCCCAAACCCACTGGGCTGAGCCCCGAGCCCTCCACTATGATCAGACGATTCCCAATCCCACTGGGTTGAGCCCCAATCCCTCCAATATGATCAGACGGTTCCCAAACCCACTGGGCTGAGCCCCGGTCCCTCTGATATGATCAGATGGTTCCCAAACCCACTGGGCTGAGCCCCGAGCCCTCCACTATGATCAGACGGTTCCCAAACCCACTGGGTTGAGCCCCGATCCCTCCAATATGATCAGAAGGTTCCCAAAACCCACTGGGCTGAGCCCCGATCCCTCCACTATGATCCGACGGTTCCCAAACCCACTGGGCTGAGCCCCAATCCCCCCAATATGATCAGACGGTTCCCAAACACACTGGGCTGAGACCCGAGCCCTCCACTATGATCAGACTGTTCCCAAACCCACTGGGCTGAACACCGATCCCTCCAATATGATCAGATGGTTCCCAAACCCACAGTGAGTTGAGACCCAAGCCCTCCACTATGATCAGACGGTTCCCAAACCCAGTGGGTTGAGCCCCAATCCCTCCAATATGATCAGACGGTACCCAAAACCACTGGGTTGAGCCGCAATCCCTCCACTATTATCAGACGGTTCCCAAACATCCTGGGCTGAGCCCCGATCCTTCCACTATGATCAGACGGTTCCCAAAACCACCGGGTTGAGCCCCAATCCCTCCAATATGATCAGACGGTTCCCAAACCCACTGGGCTGTTCCCCAATCCCTCCACTATGATCCGAAGGTTCCCAAACCCACTGGGCTGAGCCCCAATCCCCCCAATATGATCAGACGGTTCCCAAACGCACTGGACTGAGACCCGAGCCCTCCACTATGATCAGACGGTTCCCAAACCCACTGGGTTGAGCCCCGGTCCCTCCGATATGATCAGATGGTTCCCAAACCCACTGGGCTGAGCCCCGAGCCCTCCACTATGATCAGAAGGTTCCCAAAACCCACTGGGCTGAGCCCCGATCCCTCCACTATAATCAGACGGTTCCCAAACCCACTGGGCTGAGCCCCAATCCCCCCAATATGATCAGACGGTTCCCAAACACACTGGGCTGAGCCCCAATCCCCCAATATGATCAGATGGTTCCCAAACCCACTGGGCTGAGCCCCGAGCCCTCCACTATGATCAGACGGTTCCCAAACCCACTGGGTTGAGCCCCAATCCCTCCAATATGATCAGAAGGTTCCCAAAACCCACTGGGCTGAGCCCCGGTCCCATTGATATGATCAGATGGTTCCCAAACCCACTGGGCTGAGCCCCGAGCCCTCCACTATGATCAGACGATTCCCAATCCCACTGGGTTGAGCCCCAATCCCTCCAATATGATCAGACGGTTCCCAAACCCACTGGGCTGAGCCCCGGTCCCTCCGATATGATCAGATGGTTCCCAAACCCACTGGGCTGAGCCCCGAGCCCTCCACTATGATCAGACAGTTCCCAAACCCACTGGGTTGAGCCCCGATCCCTCCAATATGATCAGAAGGTTCCCAAACCCACTGGGCTGTTCCCCGATCCCTCCACTATGATCCGAAGGTTCCCAAACCCACTGGGCTGAGCCCCAATCCCCCCGATATGATCAGACGGTTCCCAAACGCACTGGACTGAGACCCGAGCCCTCCACTATGATCAGACGGTTCCCAAACCCACTGGGTTGAGCCCCGGTCCCTCCGATATGATCAGATGGTTCCCAAACCCACTGGGCTGAGCCCCAAGCCCTCCACTATGATCAGACGGTTCCCAAACCCACTGGGTTGAGCCCCAATCCCTCCAATATGATCAGAAGGTTCCCAAAACCCACTGGGCTGAGCCCCGGTCCCATTGATGTGATCAGATGGTTCCCAAATCCACTGGGCTGAGCCCAGAGCCCTCCACTATGATCAGACGATTCCCAATCCCACTGGGTTCAGCCCCAATCCCTCCAATATGATCAGACGGTTCCCAAACCCACTGGGCTGAGCCCCGGTCCCTCCGATATGATCAGATGGTTCCCAAACCCACTGGGCTGAGCCCCGAGCCCTCCACTATGATCAGACGGTTCCCAAACCCACTGGGTTGAGCCCCGATCCCTCCAATATGATCAGAAGGTTCCCAAAACCCACTGGGCTGAGCCCCGATCCCTCCACTATGATCCGACGGTTCCCAAACCCACTGGGCTGAGCACCAATCCCCCCAATATGATCAGACGGTTCCCAAACACACTGGGCTGAGACCCGAGCCCTCCACTATGATCAGACGGTTCCCAAACCCACTGGGCTGAACACCGATCCCTCCAATATGATCAGATGGTTCCCAAACCCACAGTGAGTTGAGACCCAAGCCCTCCACTATGATCAGACGGTTCCCAAACCCAGTGGGTTGAGCCCCAATCCCTCCAATATGATCAGACGGTACCCAAAACCACTGGGTTGAGCCGCAATCCCTCCACTATTATCAGACGGTTCCCAAACATCCTGGGCTGAGCCCCGATCCTTCCACTATGATCAGACGGTTCCCAAAACCACCGGGTTGAGCCCCAATCCCTCCAATATTATCAGACGGTTCCCAAACCCACTGGGCTGTTCCCTGATCCCTCCACTATGATCCGAAGGTTCCCAAACCCACTGGGCTGAGCCCCAATCCCCCCGATATGATCAGACGGTTCCCAAACGCACTGGACTGAGACCCGAGCCCTCCACTATGATCAGACGGTTCACAAACCCACTGGGTTGAGCCCCGGTCCCTCCGATATGATCAGATGGTTCCCAAACCCACTGGGCTGAGCCCCGTGCCCTCCACTATGATCAGACGGTTCCCGAACCCACTGGGTTGAGCCCCAATCCCTCCAATATGATCAGAAGGTTCCCAAAACCCACTGGGCTGAGCCCCGGTCCCATTGATATGATCAGATGGTTCCCAAACCCACTGGGCTGAGCCCCGAGCCCTCCACTATGATCAGACGATTCCCAATCCCACTGGGTTGAGCCCCAATCCCTCCAATATGATCAGACGGTTCCCAAACCCACTGGGCTGAGCCCCGGTCCCTCCGATATGATCAGATGGTTCCCAAACCCACTGGGCTGAGCCCCGAGCCCTCCACTATGATCAGACGGTTCCCAAACCCACTGGGTTGAGCCCCGATCCCTCCAATATGATCAGAAGGTTCCCAAACCCACTGGGCTGTTCCCCGATCCCTCCACTATGATCCGAAGGTTCCCAAACCCACTGGGCTGAGCCCCAATCCCCCCGATATGATCAGACGGTTCCCAAACGCACTGGACTGAGACCCGAGCCCTCCACTATGATCAGACGGTTCCCAAACCCACTGGGTTGAGCCCCGGTCCCTCCGATATGATCAGATGGTTCCCAAACCCACTGGGCTGAGCCCCAAGCCCTCCACTATGATCAGACGGTTCCCAAACCCACTGGGTTGAGCCCCAATCCCTCCAATATGATCAGAAGGTTCCCAAAACCCACTGGGCTGAGCCCCGGTCCCATTGATGTGATCAGATGGTTCCCAAATCCACTGGGCTGAGCCCAGAGCCCTCCACTATGATCAGACGATTCCCAATCCCACTGGGTTCAGCCCCAATCCCTCCAATATGATCAGACGGTTCCCAAACCCACTGGGCTGAGCCCCGGTCCCTCCGATATGATCAGATGGTTCCCAAACCCACTGGGCTGAGCCCCGAGCCCTCCACTATGATCAGACGGTTCCCAAACCCACTGGGTTGAGCCCCGATCCCTCCAATATGATCAGAAGGTTCCCAAAACCCACTGGGCTGAGCCCCGATCCCTCCACTATGATCCGACGGTTCCCAAACCCACTGGGCTGAGCACCAATCCCCCCAATATGATCAGACGGTTCCCAAACACACTGGGCTGAGACCCGAGCCCTCCACTATGATCAGACGGTTCCCAAACCCACTGGGCTGAACACCGATCCCTCCAATATGATCAGATGGTTCCCAAACCCACAGTGAGTTGAGACCCAAGCCCTCCACTATGATCAGACGGTTCCCAAACCCAGTGGGTTGAGCCCCAATCCCTCCAATATGATCAGACGGTACCCAAAACCACTGGGTTGAGCCGCAATCCCTCCACTATTATCAGACGGTTCCCAAACATCCTGGGCTGAGCCCCGATCCTTCCACTATGATCAGACGGTTCCCAAAACCACCGGGTTGAGCCCCAATCCCTCCAATATTATCAGACGGTTCCCAAACCCACTGGGCTGTTCCCTGATCCCTCCACTATGATCCGAAGGTTCCCAAACCCACTGGGCTGAGCCCCAATCCCCCCGATATGATCAGACGGTTCCCAAACGCACTGGACTGAGACCCGAGCCCTCCACTATGATCAGACGGTTCACAAACCCACTGGGTTGAGCCCCGGTCCCTCCGATATGATCAGATGGTTCCCAAACCCACTGGGCTGAGCCCCGTGCCCTCCACTATGATCAGACGGTTCCCGAACCCACTGGGTTGAGCCCCAATCCCTCCAATATGATCAGAAGGTTCCCAAAACCCACTGGGCTGAGCCCCGATCCCTCCACTATGATCCGACGGTTCCCAAACCCACTGGGTTGAGCCCCAATCCCTCCAATATGATCAGACGGTACCCAAAACCACTGGGTTGAGCCCCAATCCCTCCACTATTATCAGACGGTTCCCAAACATCCTGGGCTGAGCCCCGATCCTTCCACTATGATCAGACGGTTCCCAAAACCACCGGTTTGAGCCCCAATCCCTTCAATATGATCAGACGGTTCCCAAACCCACTGGGCTGAGCCCCGATCCCTCCACTATGATCCGAAGGTTCCCAAACCCACTGTTCTGAGCCCCAATCCCCCCAATATGATCAGACGGTTCCCAAACACACTGGGCTGAGACCAGAGCCCTCCACTATGATCAGACGATTCCCAATCCCACTGGGTTGAGCCCCAATCCCTCCAATATGATCAGACGGTTCCCAAACCCACTGGGCTGAGCCCCGGTCCCATTGATATGATCAGATGGTTCCCAAACCCACTGGGCTGAGCCCCGAGCCCTCCACTATGATCAGACGATTCCCAATCCCACTGGGTTGAGCCCCAATCCCTCCAATATGATCAGACGGTTCCCAAACCCACTGGGCTGAGCCCCGGTCCCTCTGATATGATCAGATGGTTCCCAAACCCACTGGGCTGAGCCCCGAGCCCTCCACTATGATCAGACGGTTCCCAAACCCACTGGGTTGAGCCCCGATCCCTCCAATATGATCAGAAGGTTCCCAAAACCCACTGGGCTGAGCCCCGATCCCTCCACTATGATCCGACGGTTCCCAAACCCACTGGGCTGAGCCCCAATCCCCCCAATATGATCAGACGGTTCCCAAACACACTGGGCTGAGACCCGAGCCCTCCACTATGATCAGACGGTTCCCAAACCCACTGGGCTGAACACCGATCCCTCCAATATGATCAGATGGTTCCCAAACCCACAGTGAGTTGAGACCCAAGCCCTCCACTATGATCAGACGGTTCCCAAACCCAGTGGGTTGAGCCCCAATCCCTCCAATATGATCAGACGGTACCCAAAACCACTGGGTTGAGCCGCAATCCCTCCACTATTATCAGACGGTTCCCAAACATCCTGGGCTGAGCCCCGATCCTTCCACTATGATCAGACGGTTCCCAAAACCACCGGGTTGAGCCCCAATCCCTCCAATATGATCAGACGGTTCCCAAACCCACTGGGCTGTTCCCCAATCCCTCCACTATGATCCGAAGGTTCCCAAACCCACTGGGCTGAGCCCCAATCCCCCCAATATGATCAGACGGTTCCCAAACGCACTGGACTGAGACCCGAGCCCTCCACTATGATCAGACGGTTCCCAAACCCACTGGGTTGAGCCCCGGTCCCTCCGATATGATCAGATGGTTCCCAAACCCACTGGGCTGAGCCCCGAGCCCTCCACTATGATCAGAAGGTTCCCAAAACCCACTGGGCTGAGCCCCGATCCCTCCACTATAATCAGACGGTTCCCAAACCCACTGGGCTGAGCCCCAATCCCCCCAATATGATCAGACGGTTCCCAAACACACTGGGCTGAGCCCCAATCCCCCAATATGATCAGATGGTTCCCAAACCCACTGGGCTGAGCCCCGAGCCCTCCACTATGATCAGACGGTTCCCAAACCCACTGGGTTGAGCCCCAATCCCTCCAATATGATCAGAAGGTTCCCAAAACCCACTGGGCTGAGCCCCGGTCCCATTGATATGATCAGATGGTTCCCAAACCCACTGGGCTGAGCCCCGAGCCCTCCACTATGATCAGACGATTCCCAATCCCACTGGGTTGAGCCCCAATCCCTCCAATATGATCAGACGGTTCCCAAACCCACTGGGCTGAGCCCCGGTCCCTCCGATATGATCAGATGGTTCCCAAACCCACTGGGCTGAGCCCCGAGCCCTCCACTATGATCAGACGGTTCCCAAACCCACTGGGTTGAGCCCCGATCCCTCCAATATGATCAGAAGGTTCCCAAACCCACTGGGCTGTTCCCCGATCCCTCCACTATGATCCGAAGGTTCCCAAACCCACTGGGCTGAGCCCCAATCCCCCCGATATGATCAGACGGTTCCCAAACGCACTGGACTGAGACCCGAGCCCTCCACTATGATCAGACGGTTCCCAAACCCACTGGGTTGAGCCCCGGTCCCTCCGATATGATCAGATGGTTCCCAAACCCACTGGGCTGAGCCCCAAGCCCTCCACTATGATCAGACGGTTCCCAAACCCACTGGGTTGAGCCCCAATCCCTCCAATATGATCAGAAGGTTCCCAAAACCCACTGGGCTGAGCCCCGGTCCCATTGATGTGATCAGATGGTTCCCAAATCCACTGGGCTGAGCCCCGAGCCCTCCACTATGATCAGACGATTCCCAATCCCACTGGGTTCAGCCCCAATCCCTCCAATATGATCAGACGGTTCCCAAACCCACTGGGCTGAGCCCCGGTCCCTCCGATATGATCAGATGGTTCCCAAACCCACTGGGCTGAGCCCCGAGCCCTCCACTATGATCAGACGGTTCCCAAACCCACTGGGTTGAGCCCCGATCCCTCCAATATGATCAGAAGGTTCCCAAAACCCACTGGGCTGAGCCCCGATCCCTCCACTATGATCCGACGGTTCCCAAACCCACTGGGCTGAGCACCAATCCCCCCAATATGATCAGACGGTTCCCAAACACACTGGGCTGAGACCCGAGCCCTCCACTATGATCAGACGGTTCCCAAACCCACTGGGCTGAACACCGATCCCTCCAATATGATCAGATGGTTCCCAAACCCACAGTGAGTTGAGACCCAAGCCCTCCACTATGATCAGACGGTTCCCAAACCCAGTGGGTTGAGCCCCAATCCCTCCAATATGATCAGACGGTACCCAAAACCACTGGGTTGAGCCGCAATCCCTCCACTATTATCAGACGGTTCCCAAACATCCTGGGCTGAGCCCCGATCCTTCCACTATGATCAGACGGTTCCCAAAACCACCGGGTTGAGCCCCAATCCCTCCAATATTATCAGACGGTTCCCAAACCCACTGGGCTGTTTCCTGATCCCTCCACTATGATCCGAAGGTTCCCAAACCCACTGGGCTGAGCCCCAATCCCCCCGATATGATCAGACGGTTCCCAAACGCACTGGACTGAGACCCGAGCCCTCCACTATGATCAGACGGTTCACAAACCCACTGGGTTGAGCCCCGGTCCCTCCGATATGATCAGATGGTTCCCAAACCCACTGGGCTGAGCCCCGTGCCCTCCACTATGATCAGACGGTTCCCGAACCCACTGGGTTGAGCCCCAATCCCTCCAATATGATCAGAAGGTTCCCAAAACCCACTGGGCTGAGCCCCGATCCCTCCACTATGATCCGACGGTTCCCAAACCCACTGGGCTGAGCCCCAATCCCCCCAATATGATCAGACGGTTCCCAAACACACTGGGCTGAGACCCGAGCCCTCCACTATGATCAGACGGTTCCCAAACCCACTGGGCTGAGCACCGATCCCTCCAATATGATCAGATGGTTCCCAAACCCACAGTGAGTTGAGACCCAAGCCATCCACTATGATCAGACGGTTCCCAAACCCAGTGGGTTGAGCCCCAATCCCTCCAATATGATCAGACGATTCCCAATCCCACTGGGTTGAGCCCCAATCCCTCCAATATGATCAGACGGTTCCCAAACCCACTGGGATGAGCCCCGGTCCCTCCAATATGATCAGACGGTTCCCAAACATACTGGGCTGAGCCCCAATCCCTCCACTATGATCAGACGGTTCGCCAACCAAGTGGGCTGAGCCCCGATCCTTTCACTATGATCAGATGGTTCCCAACCCACTGGGCTGAGCTCCGATCCCTCAATATGATCAGTTGGTTCCCAAACCCACTGGGTTGAGCCCCGATCCCTCCACTATGATCAGATGGTTCCCAAACCCCCTGGGCTGAGCCCCAATCCTTCCAATATGATCAGACGGTTCCCAAACCCACTGGGCTGAGCCCCGATCCCTCCACTATTATCAGACGGTTCCCAAACCCACTGGGCTGAGCCCCAATCCCCCCAATATGATCAGACGGTTCCCAAACCCACTGGGCTGAGACCCAATCCCTCCAATATAATCAGACGGTTCCCAAACCCACTGGGCTGAGCCCCAGTCCCTCCACTATGATCAGATGGTTCCCAAACATACTGGGTTGAGCCCCGGTCCCCCCACTATGATCAGACGGTACCCAAACACTCTGGGTTGAGCCCTGATCCTTCCACTATGATCAGACGATTCCCAAACATACTGGGCTGAGCCCCGATCCTTCCACTATGATCAGAAGGTTCCCAAACCCACTGGGTTGAGCACCAATCCCTCCGCTATGATCAGACGGTTCCCAAACATACTGGGCAGAGCCCCGATCCTTCCACTATGATCAGACGATTCCCAATCCCACTGGGTTGAGCCCCAATCCCTCCAATATGATCAGATGGTTCCCAAACCCACTGGGCTGAGCCCCGGTCCCTCCGATATGATCAGATGGTTCCCAAACCCACTGGGCTGTGCCCCGATCCCTCCACTATGATCCGACGGTTCCCAAACCCCCTGGGCTGAGCCCCAATCCCTCCAATATGATCAGACGGTTCCCAAACCCACTGGGCTGAGCCCCGATCCCTCCACTATTATCAGACGGTTCCCAAACCCACTGGGCTGAGCCCCAATCCCCCCAATATGATCAGACGGTTCCCAAACCCACTGGGCTGAGACCCAATCCCTCCAATATGATCAGACGGTTCCCAAACCCACTGGGCTGAGCCCCGGTCCCTCCGATATGATCAGATGGTTCCCAAACCCACTGGGCTGAGCCCCGAGCCCTCCATTATGATCAGACGGTTCCCAAACCCACTGGGTTGAGCCCCAATCCCTCCAATATGATCAGATGGTTCCCAAAACCCACTGGGCTGAGCCCCGATCCCTCCACTATGATCCGACGGTTCCCAAACCCCCTGGGCTGAGCCCCAATCCCTCCAATATGATCAGACGGTTCCCAAACCCACTGGGCTGAGCCCCGATCCCTCCACTATTATCAGACGGTTCCCAAACCCACTGGGCTGAGACCCAATCCCTCCAATATAATCAGACGGTTCCCAAACCCACTGGGCTGAGACCCGAGCCCTCCACTATGATCAGACGGTTCCCAAACCCACTGGGTTGAGCCCCGGTCCCTCCGATATGATCAGATGGTTCCCAAACCCACTGGGCTGAGCCCCGAGCCCTCCACTATGATCAGACAGTTCCCAAACCCACTGGGTTGAGCCCCAATCCCTCCAATATGATCAGAAGGTTCCCAAAACCCACTGGGCTGAGCCCCGATCCCTCCACTATGATCCGACGGTTCCCAAACCCACTGGGCTGAGCCCCAATCCCCCCAATATGATCAGACGGTTCCCAAACACACTGGGCTGAGACCCGAGCCCTCCACTATGATCAGACGGTTCCCAAACCCACTCGGCTGAGCACCGATCCCTCCAATATGATCAGATGGTTCCCAAACCCACAGTGAGTTGAGACCCAAGCCATCCACTATGATCAGACGGTTCCCAAACCCAGTGGGTTGAGCCCCAATCCCTCCAATATGATCAGACGGTACCCAAAACCACTGGGTTGAGCCGCAATCCCTCCACTATTATCAGACGGTTCCCAAACATCCTGGGCTGAGCCCCGATCCTTCCACTATGATCAGACGGTTCCCAAAACCACCGGGTTGAGCCCCAATCCCTCCAATATGATCAGACGGTTCCCAAACCCACTGGGCTGAGCCCCGATCCCTCCACTATGATCCGAAGGTTCCCAAACATCCTGGGCTGAGCCCCGATCCTTCCACTATGATCAGACGGTTCCCAAAACCACCGGGTTGAGCCCCAATCCCTCCAATATGATCAGACGGTTCCCAAACCCACTGGGCTGAGCCCCGATCCCTCCACTATGATCCGAAGGTTCCCAAACCCACTGGGCTGAGCCCCAATCCCCCCAATATGATCAGACGGTTCCCAAACGCACTGGACTGAGACCCGAGCCCTCCACTATGATCAGACGGTTCCCAAACACACTGGGTTGAGCCCCAATCCCTCCAATATAATCAGACGGTTCCCAAACCCACTCGGCTGAGTCCGGGTCCCTCCAATAAGATCAGATGGGTCCCAAACCCCCTGGGTTGATCCTCGGTCCCTCCACTTTGATCAGACTGTTCCCAAACATACTGGCTGATCCCCGATCCCTCCACTATGATCAGATGGTTCCCAAACCCACTGGGTTGAGCCCTGATCCCTCCACTATGATCAGATGGTTCCCTAACATACTGGGCTGAGCCCCGGTCCCTCCACTATGATCAGACGGTACCCAAACACACTGGGCTGAGCCCCGATCCTTCCACTATGATCAGACAGTTCCCAAACACACTGGGCTGAGCCCCAATACCTCCACTATGATAAGACGGTTCGCCAACCCAGTGGGCTGAGCCCCGATCCCTCCACTATGATCAGACGGTTCCCAAACATACTGGGCTGATCCCCGATCCTTCCACTATGATCAGACGGTTCCCAACCCCACTGGGCTGAGCCCCAATCCCTCCAATATGATCAGACGGTTCCCAAACATACTGGATTGAGCCCCGATCCTTCCACTGTGATCAGACGGTTCCCAAACCAACTGGGCTGAGCCCCGATCCCTCCACTATGATCCGACGGTTCCCAAACCCACTGGGCTGAGCCCCAATCCCTCCAATATGATCAGACGGTTCCGTAACCCACTGGGTTGAGCCCCGGTCCCTCCAATATGATCAGATGGTTCCCAAACACACTGGGTTGAGCCCCAATTCCTCCAATATGATCAGACTGTTCCCAAACCCACTGGGCTGAGCCCCGAGCCCTCCACTATGATCAGACGGTTCCCAAACCCACTTGGTTTAGCTCCGATCCCTCCACTATGATCAGACGGTTCGCCAACCCAGTGGGCTGAGCCCCGATCCCTCCACTATGATCAGACGGTTCCCAAACCCACTGGGTTGAGCCCCAATCCCTCCAATAAGATCAGACGGTTCCCAAACCCACTGGGTTGAGCCCCAATCCCTCCAATATGATCAGATGGTTCCCAAACACACTGGGTTGAGTCCCAATCCCTCCAATATGATCAGACGGTTCCCAAACCCACTGGGCTGAGCCCCGAGCCCTCCACTATGATCAGACGGTTCCCAAACCCACTGGGTTTCGCCCCGATACCTCCACTATGATCAGACGGTTCGCCAACCCAGTGGGCTGAGCCCCGATCCCTCCACTATGATCAGACGGTTCCCAAACCCACTGGGTTGAGCCCCAATCCCTCCAATATGATCAGATGGTTCCCAAAACCCACTGGGCTGAGCCCCGATCCCTCCACTATGATCCGACGGTTCCCAAACCCCCTGGGCTGAGCCCCAATCCCTCCAATATGATCAGACGGTTCCCAAACCCACTGGGCTGAGCCCCGATCCCTCCACTATTATCAGACGGTTCCCAAACCCACTGGGCCGAGCCCCAATCCCCCCAATATGATCACACGGTTCCCAAACCCACTGGGCTGAGACCCAATCCCTCCAATATAATCAGACGGTTCCCAAACCCACTGGGCTGAGCCCCGGTCCCTCCGATATGATCAGATGGTTCCCAAACATACTGGGTTGAGCCCCGGTCCCCCCACTATGATCAGACGGTTCCCAAACCCACTGGGCTGAGCCCCAATCCCCCCGATATGATCAGACGGTTCCCAAACGCACTGGACTGAGACCCGAGCCCTCCACTATGATCAGACGGTTCCCAAACCCACTGGGTTGAGCCCCGGTCCCTCCGATATGATCAGATGGTTCCCAAACCCACTGGGCTGAGCCCCGAGCCCTCCACTATGATCAGACAGTTCCCAAACCCACTGGGTTGAGCCCCAATCCCTCCAATATGATCAGAAGGTTCCCAAAACCCACTGGGCTGAGCCCCGATCCCTCCACTATGATCCGACGGTTCCCAAACCCACTGGGCTGAGCCCCAATCCCCCCAATATGATCAGACGGTTCCCAAACACACTGGGCTGAGACCCGAGCCCTCCACTATGATCAGACGGTTCCCAAACCCACTCGGCTGAGCACCGATCCCTCCAATATGATCAGATGGTTCCCAAACCCACAGTGAGTTGAGACCCAAGCCATCCACTATGATCAGACGGTTCCCAAACCCAGTGGGTTGAGCCCCAATCCCTCCAATATGATCAGACGGTACCCAAAACCACTGGGTTGAGCCGCAATCCCTCCACTATTATCAGACGGTTCCCAAACATCCTGGGCTGAGCCCCGATCCTTCCACTATGATCAGACGGTTCCCAAAACCACCGGGTTGAGCCCCAATCCCTCCAATATGATCAGACGGTTCCCAAACCCACTGGGCTGAGCCCCGATCCCTCCACTATGATCCGAAGGTTCCCAAACATCCTGGGCTGAGCCCCGATCCTTCCACTATGATCAGACGGTTCCCAAAACCACCGGGTTGAGCCCCAATCCCTCCAATATGATCAGACGGTTCCCAAACCCACTGGGCTGAGCCCCGATCCCTCCACTATGATCCGAAGGTTCCCAAACCCACTGGGCTGAGCCCCAATCCCCCCAATATGATCAGACGGTTCCCAAACGCACTGGACTGAGACCCGAGCCCTCCACTATGATCAGACGGTTCCCAAACACACTGGGTTGAGCCCCAATCCCTCCAATATAATCAGACGGTTCCCTAACATACTGGGCTGAGCCCCGGTCCCTCCACTATGATCAGACGGTACCCAAACACACTGGGCTGAGCCCCGATCCTTCCACTATGATCAGACAGTTCCCAAACACACTGGGCTGAGCCCCAATACCTCCACTATGATAAGACGGTTCGCCAACCCAGTGGGCTGAGCCCCGATCCCTCCACTATGATCAGACGGTTCCCAAACATACTGGGCTGATCCCCGATCCTTCCACTATGATCAGACGGTTCCCAACCCCACTGGGCTGAGCCCCAATCCCTCCAATATGATCAGACGGTTCCCAAACATACTGGATTGAGCCCCGATCCTTCCACTGTGATCAGACGGTTCCCAAACCAACTGGGCTGAGCCCCGATCCCTCAACTATGATCCGACGGTTCCCAAACCCACTGGGTTTAGCTCCGATCCCTCCACTATGATCAGACGGTTCGCCAACCCAGTGGGCTGAGCCCCAATCCCTCCAATATGATCAGACGGTTCCGTAACCCACTGGGTTGAGCCCCGGTCCCTCCAATATGATCAGATGGTTCCCAAACACACTGGGTTGAGCCCCAATTCCTCCAATATGATCAGACTGTTCCCAAACCCACTGGGCTGAGCCCCGAGCCCTCCACTATGATCAGACGGTTCCCAAACCCACTGGGTTTAGCTCCGATCCCTCCACTATGATCAGACGGTTCGCCAACCCAGTGGGCTGAGCCCCGATCCCTCCACTATGATCAGACGGTTCCCAAACCCACTGGGTTGAGCCCCAATCCCTCCAATAAGATCAGACGGTTCCCAAACCCACTGGGTTGAGCCCCAATCCCTCCAATATGATCAGATGGTTCCCAAACACACTGGGTTGAGTCCCAATCCCTCCAATATGATCAGACGGTTCCCAAACCCACTGGGCTGAGCCCCGAGCCCTCCACTATGATCAGACGGTTCCCAAACCCACTGGGTTTAGCCCCGATACCTCCACTATGATCAGACGGTTCGCCAACCCAGTGGGCTGAGCCCCGATCCCTCCACTATGATCAGACGGTTCCCAAACCCACTGGGTTGAGCCCCAATCTCTCCAATATGATCAGACGGTTCCCAAACCCACTGGGCTGAGCCCCGATCCCTCCACTATGATCAGACGGTTCCCAAACCCACTGGGCTGAGCTTCCGATTCCTCCACTATGATCAGATGGTTCCCAAACCCCCTGGGCTGAGCCCCAATCCCTCCAATATGATCAGACGGTTCCCAAACCCACTGGGCTGAGCCCCAATCCCCCCAATATGATCAGACGGTTCCCAAACACACTGGGCTGAGACCCGAGCCCTCCACTATGATCAGACGGTTCCCAAACCCACTCGGCTGAGCACCGATCCCTCCAATATGATCAGATGGTTCCCAAACCCACAGTGAGTTGAGACCCAAGCCATCCACTATGATCAGACGGTTCCCAAACCCAGTGGGTTGAGCCCCAATCCCTCCAATATGATCAGACGGTACCCAAAACCACTGGGTTGAGCCGCAATCCCTCCACTATTATCAGACGGTTCCCAAACATCCTGGGCTGAGCCCCGATCCTTCCACTATGATCAGACGGTTCCCAAAACCACCGGGTTGAGCCCCAATCCCTCCAATATGATCAGACGGTTCCCAAACCCACTGGGCTGAGCCCCGATCCCTCCACTATGATCCGAAGGTTCCCAAACATCCTGGGCTGAGCCCCGATCCTTCCACTATGATCAGACGGTTCCCAAAACCACCGGGTTGAGCCCCAATCCCTCCAATATGATCAGACGGTTCCCAAACCCACTGGGCTGAGCCCCGATCCCTCCACTATGATCCGAAGGTTCCCAAACCCACTTGGCTGAGCCCCAATCCCCCCAATATGATCAGACGGTTCCCAAACCCACTGGGTTGAGCCCCAATCCCTCCAATATAATCAGACGGTTCCCAAACCCACTCGGCTGAGTCCCGGTCCCTCCAATAAGATCAGATGGGTCCCAAACCCCCTGGGTTGATCCCCGGTCCCTCCACTTTGATCAGACTGTTCCCAAACATACTGTCTGATCCCCGATCCCTCCACTATGATCAGATGGTTCCCAAACCCACTGGGTTGAGCCCTGATCCCTCCACTATGATCAGATGGTTCCCAAACATACTGGGCTGAGCCCCGGTCCCTCCACTATGATCAGACGGTACCCAAACACACTGGGCTGAGCCCCGATCCTTCCACTATGATCAGACAGTTCCCAAACACACTGGGCTGAGCCCCAATACCTCCACTATGATAAGACGGTTCGCCAACCCAGTGGGCTGAGCCCCGATCCCTCCACTATGATCAGACGGTTCCCAAACATACTGGGCTGATCCCCGATCCTTCCACTATGATCAGACGGTTCCCAACCCCACTGGGCTGAGCCCCAATCCCTCCAATATGATCAGACGGTTCCCAAACCCACTGGGCTGAGCCCCGGTCCCTCCGATATGATCAGATGGTTCCCAAACCCACTGGGCTGAGCCCCGAGCCCTCCATTATGATCAGACGGTTCCCAAACCCACTGGGTTGAGCCCCAATCCCTCCAATATGATCAGATGGTTCCCAAAACCCACTGGGCTGAGCCCCAATCCCTCCAATATGATCAGACGGTTCCGTAACCCACTGGGTTGAGCCCCGGTCCCTCCAATATGATCAGATGGTTCCCAAACACACTGGGTTGAGCCCCAATTCCTCCAATATGATCAGACTGTTCCCAAACCCACTGGGCTGAGCCCCGAGCCCTCCACTATGATCAGACGGTTCCCAAACCCACTGGGTTTAGCCCCGATCCCTCCACTATGATCAGACGGTTCGCCAACCCAGTGGGCTGAGCCCCGATCCCTCCACTATGATCAGACGGTTCCCAAACCCACTGGTTTGAGCCCCAATCCCTCCAATAAGATCAGACGGTTCCCAAACCCACTGGGTTGAGCCCCAATCGCTCCAATATGATCAGATGGTTCCCAAACACACTGGGTTGAGTCCCAATCCCTCCAATATGATCAGACGGTTCCCAAACCCACTGGGCTGAGCCCCGAGCCCTCCACTATGATCAGACGGTTCCCAAACCCACTGGGTTCAGCCCCGATACCTCCACTATGATCAGACGGTTCGCCAACCCAGTGGGCTGAGCCCCGATCCCTCCACTATGATCAGACGGTTCCCAAACCCACTGGGTTGAGCCCCAATCCCTCCAATATGATCAGACGGTTCCCAAACCCACTGGGCTGAGCCCCGATCCCTCCGCTATGATCAGACGGTTCCCAAACCCACTGGGCTGAGCTACCGATTCCTCCACTATGATCAGATGGTTCCCAAACCCCCTGGGCTGAGCCCCAATCCCTCCAATATGATCAGACGGTTCCCAAAACCACTGGGTTGATCCCCAATCCCTCCACTATTATCAGACGGTTCCCAAACATACTGGGCTGAGCCCCGATCCTTCCTCTATGATCAGACGGTTCCCAAAACCACTGGGTTGAGCCCCAATCCCTCCAATATGATCAGACGGTTCCCAAACCCACTGGGCTGAGCCCCGATCCCTCCACTATTATCAGACGGTTCCCAAACCCACTGGGCTGAGCCCCAATCCCCCCAATATGATCAGACGGTTCCCAAACCCACTGGGCTGAGACCCAATCCCTCCAATATAATCAGATGGTTCCCAAACATACTGGGTTGAGCCCCGGTCCCCCCACTATGATCAGACGGTACCCAAACACACTGGGTTGAGCCCTGATCCTTCCACTATGATCAGACGGTTCCCAAACATACTGGGCTGAGCCCCGATCCTTCCACTATGATCAGACGGTTCCCAAACCCACTGGGTTGAGCACCAATCCCTCCGCTATGATCAGACGGTTCCCAAACATACTGGGCTGAGCCCCGATCCTTCCACTATGATCAGACAATTCCCAATCCCACTGGGTTGAGCCCCAAACCCTCCAATATGATCAGATGGTTCCCAAAACCCACTGGGCTGAGCCCCGATCCCTCCACTATGATCCGACGGTTCCCAAACCCACTGGGCTGAGCCCCAATCCCCCCAATATGATCAGACGGTTCCCAAACACACTGGGCTGAGACCCGAGCCCTCCACTATGATCAGACGGTTCCCAAACCCACTTGGTTGAGCCCCAATGGTTCCCAAACATACTGGGTTGAGCCCCGGTCCCCCCACTATGATCAGACGATTCCTAAACACACTGGGTTGAGCCCTGATCCTTCCACTATGATCAGACGGTTCACAAACCTACTGGGCTGAGCCCTTATCCTTCCACTATGATCAGACGGTTCCCAAACCCACTGGGTTGAGCCCCAATCCCTCCAATATGATCAGACGGTTCCCAAACCCACTGGGCTGAGCCCCGATCCCTCCGCTATGATCAGACGGTTCCCAAACCCACTGGGCTGAGCTACCGATTCCTCCACTATGATCAGATGGTTCCCAAACCCCCTGGGCTGAGCCCCAATCCCTCCAATATGATCAGACGGTTCCCAAAACCACTGGGTTGATCCCCAATCCCTCCACTATTATCAGACGGTTCCCAAACATACTGGGCTGAGCCCCGATCCTTCCTCTATGATCAGACGGTTCCCAAAACCACTGGGTTGAGCCCCAATCCCTCCAATATGATCAGACGGTTCCCAAACCCACTGGGCTGAGCCCCGATCCCTCCACTATTATCAGACGGTTCCCAAACCCACTGGGCTGAGCCCCAATCCCCCCAATATGATCAGACGGTTCCCAAACCCACTGGGCTGAGACCCAATCCCTCCAATATAATCAGATGGTTCCCAAACATACTGGGTTGAGCCCCGGTCCCCCCACTATGATCAGACGGTACCCAAACACACTGGGTTGAGCCCTGATCCTTCCACTATGATCAGACGGTTCCCAAACATACTGGGCTGAGCCCCGATCCTTCCACTATGATCAGACGGTTCCCAAACCCACTGGGTTGAGCACCAATCCCTCCGCTATGATCAGACGGTTCCCAAACATACTGGGCTGAGCCCCGATCCTTCCACTATGATCAGACAATTCCCAATCCCACTGGGTTGAGCCCCAATCCCTCCAATATGATCAGACGGTTCCCAAACCCACTGGGCTGAGCCCCGGTCCCTCCGATATGATCAGATGGTTCCCAAACCCACTGGGCTGAGCCCCGAGCCCTCCATTATGATCAGACGGTTCCCAAACCCACTGGGTTGAGCCCCAATCCCTCCAATATGATCAGATGGTTCCCAAAACCCACTGGGCTGAGCCCCGATCCCTCCACTATGATCCGACGGTTCCCAAACCCACTGGGCTGAGCCCCAATCCCCCCAATATGATCAGACGGTTCCCAAACACACTGGGCTGAGACCTGAGCCCTCCACTATGATCAGACGGTTCCCAAACCCACTTGGTTGAGCCCCAATGGTTCCCAAACATACTGGGTTGAGCCCCGGTCCCCCCACTATGATCAGACGATTCCTAAACACACTGGGTTGAGCCCTGATCCTTCCACTATGATCAGAAGGTTCACAAACCTACTGGGCTGAGCCCTTATCCTTCCACTATGATCAGACGGTTCCCAAACCAACTGGGTTGAGCACCAATCCCTCCAATATGATCAGACGGTTCCCAAACATACTGGGCTGAGCCCCGATCCTTCCACTATGATCAGACGATTCCCAATCCCACTGGGTTGAGCCCCAATCCCTCCAATATGATCAGACGGTTCCCAAACCCACTGGGCTGAGCCCCGGTCCCTCCGATATGATCAGATGGTTCCCAAACCCACTGGGCTGATCCCCGAGCCATCCACTATGATCAGACGGTTCCCAAACCCACTGGGTTGAGCCCCAATCCCTCCAATATGATCAGATGGTTCCCAAAACCCACTGGTCTGAGCCCCGATCCCTCCACCATGATCTGACGGTTCCCAAACCCACTGGGCTGAGCCCCAATGGTTCCCAAACACACTGGGCTGAGCCCCGATCCCTCCACTATGATCAGACGGTTCGCCAACCCAGTGGGCTGAGCCCCGATCCCTCCACTATGATCAGACGGTTCCCAAACCCACTGGGTTGAGCCCCAATCCCTCCAATAAGATCAGACGGTTCCCAAACCCACTAGGTTGAGCCCCGAGCCCTCCACTATGATCAGACGGTTCCCAAACCCACTGGGTTTAGCCCCGATCCCTCCACTATGATCCGACGGTTCCCAAACACACTGGGCTGAGCCCCAATCCCTCCAATATGATCAGACGGTTCCCAAACCCACTGGGTTGAGCCCCGGTCCCTCCAATATGATCAGACGGTTCCCAAACACACTGGGTTGAGCCCCAATCCCTCCAATATGATCAGACGGTTCCCAAACTCACTGGGCTGAGCCCCGAGCCCTCCACTATGATCAGACGGTTCCCAAACCCACTGGGTTTAGCCCCGATCCCTCCACTATGATCAGACGGTTCGCCAACCCAGTGGGCTGAGCCCCGATCCCTCCACTATGATCAGACGGTTCCCAAACCCACTGGGTTGAGCCCCGATCCCTCCAATATGATCAGACGGTTCCCAAACCCACTGGGTGTAGCCCCGATCCCTCCACTATGATCAGACGGTTCGCCAACCCAGTGGGCTGAGCCCCTATCCCTCCACTATGATCAGACGGTTCCCAAACCCACTGGGTTGAGCCCCAATCCCTCCAATATGATCAGACGGTTCCCAAACCCACTGGGTTGCGCCCCGATCCCTCCAATATGATCAGACGGTTCCCAAACCCACTGGGTTGAGCCCCAATCCCTCCAATATGATCAGACGGTTCCCAAACCCACTGGGCTGAGCCCCGAGCCCTCCACTATGGTCAGACAGTTCCCAAACCCACTGGGTTGAGTCCCAATCCCTCCAATATGATCAGACGGTTCCCAACCCCACTGGGTTGAGCCCCAATCCCTCCAATATGATCAGACGGTTCCCAAACCCACTGGGCTGAGCTCCAATCCCTCCAATATAATCAGACGGTTCCCAAACATACTGGGCTGAGCCCCGATCCCTCCACTGTGATCAGACGGTTCCCAAACCCACTGGTCTGAGCCCCGATCCCTCCAATATGATCAGACGGTTCCCAAACCCACTGGGCTGAGCCCCGATGCCTCCAATATGATCAGACGGTTCCCAAACCCACTGGGTTGAGCCCCGATCCCTCCACTATGATCAGATGGTTCCCAAATACCCTGGGCTGAGCCCGATCCCTCCACTATGATCAGATGGTTTCCAAACCCACTGGGTTGAGCCCCGATCCCTCCACTATGATCAGATGGTTCCCAAACATACTGGGCTGAGCCCCGATCCCTCCACTATGATCAGACGAATCCCAAACATACTGGGCTGAGCCCCGATCCTTCCACTATGATCCGACGGTTCCCAAACCCTCTGGGCTGAGCCCGACCCTTCCACTATGATCAGATGGTTCCCAAACCCACTGGGTTGAGCCCCGATCCCTCCACTATGATCTGATGGTTCCCAAACATACTGGGCTGAGCCCGATCCCTCCACTATGATCAGACGAATCCCAAACATACTGGGCTGAGCCCCGATCCCTCCACTGTGATCAGACGGTTCCCAAACCCACTGGGCTGAGCCCCGGTCCCTCTAATATGATCAGACGGTTCCCAAACCCACTGGGCTGAGCTCCAATCCCTCCAATATGATCAGACGGTTCCCAAACATACTGGGCTGAGCCCCGATCCCTCCACTGTGATCAGACGGTTCCCAAACCCACTGGGTTGAGCCCCGGTCCCTCTAATATGATCAGACGGTTCCCAAACCCACTGGGGGTTGAGACCCAATCCCTCCAATATGATCAGACGGTTCCCAAACCCACTGGGCTGAGCTCCAATCCCTCCAATATGATCATACGGTTCCCAAACCCACTGGGGGTTGAGACCCAATTCCTCCAATATGATCAGACGGTTCCCAAAACCACTGGGTTGAGCCCCGGTCCCTCTAATATGATCAAACGGTTCCCAAACCCACTGGGTTGAGCCCCGATCCCTCCACTATGATCAGACGTTTCCCAAACCCACTGGGCTGATCCCCGAGCCCTCCATTATGATCAGACGGTTCCCAAACCCACTGGGTTGAGCCCCGGTCCCTCCACTATGAACAGATGGTTCCCAAACATACTGGGCTGAGCCCCGATCCCTCCACTATGATCAGACGGTTCCCAAACCCCCTGGGCTGAGCCCGATCCCTCCACTATGAACAGAGGGTTCCCAAAAATACAGGGCTGAGCCCTGATCCCTCCACTGTGATCAGACGGTTCCCAAACCCACTGGGCTGATCCCCGAGCCCTCCATTATTATCAGACGGTTCCCAAACCCACTGGGTTGAGCCCCGTTCCCTCCACTATGATCAGATGGTTCCCAAATCCCCTGGGCTGAGCCCGACCCTTCCTCTATGATCAGACGAATCCCAAACATACTGGGCTGAGCCCCGATCCTTCCACTATAATCAGACGGTTCCCAAACCCACTGGGTTGAGCCCCAATCCCTTCACTATAATCAGACGGTTCCCAAACCACCTGGGCTGAGCCCCAATACCTCCATTATGATCAGACGGTTCCCAAACCCACTGGGTTGAGCCCCAATCCCTCCAATATGATCAGACGGTTCCCAAACCCACTGGGGTTGAGCCCCAATCCCTCCAATATGATCAGACGGTTCCCAAATCCACTGGGTTGAGCCCCGATCCCTCCAATATGATAAGACGGTTCCCAACCCCCCTGGGCTGAGCCCGATCCCTCCACTATGATCAGATGGTTCCCAAACCCACTGGGTTGATCCCGATCCCTCCACTATGATCAGATGGTTCCCAAACCCACTGGGCTGAGCCCCGATCCCTCCACTATGATCAGATGGTTCCCAAACCCACTGGGCTGAGCCCCGATCCCTCCACTATGATCAGACGGTTCACAAACATACTGGGCTGAGCCCCGATCCTTCCACTATGATCAGATGGTTCCCAAACCCACTGGGTTGAGCCCCGGTCCCTCTAATATGATCAGACGGTTCCCAAACCCACTGGGCTGAGCTCCAATCCCTCCAATATGATCAGACGGTTCCCAAACATACTGGGCTGAGCCCCGATCCCTCCACTGTGATCAGACGGTTCCCAAACCCACTGGGTTGAGCCCCGGTCCCTCTAATATGATCAGACGGTTCCCAAACCCACTGGGGGTTGAGACCCAATCCCTCCAATATGATCAGACGGTTCCCAAACCCACTGGGCTGAGCTCCAATCCCTCCAATATGATCATACGGTTCCAAAACCCACTGGGGGTTGAGACCCAATTCCTCCAATATGATCAGACGGTTCCCAAAACCACTGGGTTGAGCCCCGGTCCCTCTAATATGATCAAACGGTTCCCAAACCCACTGGGTTGAGCCCCGATCCCTCCACTATGATCAGACGTTTCCCAAACCCACTGGGCTGATCCCCGAGCCCTCCATTATGATCAGACGGTTCCCAAACCCACTGGGTTGAGCCCCGGTCCCTCCACTATGAACAGATGGTTCCCAAACCCCCTGGGCTGAGCCCGATCCCTCCACTATGAACAGAGGGTTCCCAAAAATACAGGGCTGAGCCCTGATCCCTCCACTGTGATCAGACGGTTCCCAAACCCACTGGGCTGATCCCCGAGCCCTCCATTATTATCAGACGGTTCCCAAACCCACTGGGTTGAGCCCCGTTCCCTCCACTATGATCAGATGGTTCCCAAATCCCCTGGGCTGAGCCCGACCCTTCCTCTATGATCAGACGAATCCCAAACATACTGGGCTGAGCCCCGATCCTTCCACTATAATCAGACGGTTCCCAAACCCACTGGGTTGAGCCCCAATCCCTTCACTATAATCAGACGGTTCCCAAACCACCTGGGCTGAGCCCCAATACCTCCATTATGATCAGACGGTTCCCAAACCCACTGGGTTGAGCCCCAATCCCTCCAATATGATCAGACGGTTCCCAAACCCACTGGGGTTGAGCCCCAATCCCTCCAATATGATCAGACGGTTCCCAAATCCACTGGGTTGAGCCCCGATCCCTCCAATATGATAAGACGGTTCCCAACCCCCCTGGGCTGAGCCCGATCCCTCCACTATGATCAGATGGTTCCCAAACCCACTGGGTTGATCCCGATCCCTCCACTATGATCAGATGGTTCCCAAACCCACTGGGCTGAGCCCCGATCCCTCCACTATGATCAGATGGTTCCCAAACCCACTGGGCTGAGCCCCGATCCCTCCACTATGATCAGACGGTTCACAAACATACTGGGCTGAGCCCCGATCCTTCCACTATGATCAGATGGTTCCCAAACCCACTGGGCTGAGTCCCAATCCCTCCAATATGATCAGACGGTTCCCAACCCCACTGGGTTGAGCCCCAATCCCTCCAATATGATCAGACGGTTCCCAAACCCACTGGGCTGAGCTCCAATCCCTCCAATATAATCAGACGGTTCCCAAACATACTGGGCTGAGCCCCGATCCCTCCAATGTGATCCGACGGTTCCCAAACCCACTGGGTTGAGCCCCGGTCCCTCTAATATGATCAGACGGTTCCCAAACCCACTGGGTTGAGCCCCGATCCCTCCACTATGATCAGACGGTTCCCAAACCCACTGGGCTGAGCCCCGAGCCCTCCACTATGATCAGACGGTTCCCAAATCCACTGGGTTGAGCCCCGGTCCCTCCACTATGATCAGATGGTTCCCAAATCCCCTGGGCTGAGCCCGATCCCTCCACTATAATCAGACGGTTCCCAAATCCACTGGGTTGAGCCCCAATCCCTCCAATATGATCAGACGGTTCCCAAACCCACTGGGCTGAGCCCCGAGCCCTCCACTATGGTCAGACAGTTCCCAAACCCACTGGGTTGAGTCCCAATCCCTCCAATATGATCAGACGGTTCCCAACCCCACTGGGTTGAGCCCCAATCCCTCCAATATGATCAGACGGTTCTCAAACCCACTGGGCTGAGCTCCAATCCCTCCAATATAATCAGACGGTTCCCAAACATACTGGGCTGAGCCCCGATCCCTCCACTGTGATCAGACGGTTCCCAAACCCACTGGTCTGAGCCCCGATCCCTCCAATATGATCAGACGGTTCCCAAACCCACTGGGCTGAGCCCCGATGCCTCCAATATGATCAGACGGTTCCCAAACCCACTGGGTTGAGCCCCGATCCCTCCACTATGATCAGATGGTTCCCAAATACCCTGGGCTGAGCCCGATCCCTCCACTATGATCAGATGGTTTCCAAACCCACTGGGTTGAGCCCCGATCCCTCCACTATGATCAGATGGTTCCCAAACATACTGGGCTGAGCCCCGATCCCTCCACTATGATCAGACGAATCCCAAACATACTGGGCTGAGCCCCGATCCTTCCACTATGATCAGACGGTTCCCAAACCCCCTGGGCTGAGCCCGATCCCTCCGATATGATCAGATGGTTCCCAAACCCACTGTGCTGAGCCCCGATCCCTCCGAAATGATCAGACGGTTCCCAAACCCACTGGGTTGAGCCCCGGTCCCTCCACTATGATCAGATGGTTCCCAAATCCCCTGGGCTGAGCCCGACCCTTCCACTATGATCAGATGGTTCCCAAACCCACTGGGTTGAGCCCCGATCCCTCCACTATGATCTGATGGTTCCCAAACATACTGGGCTGAGCCCGATCCCTCCACTATGATCAGACGAATCCCAAACATACTGGGCTGAGCCCAATCCCTCCACTATGATCAGATGGTTTCCAAACCCACTGGGCTGAGCCCCGATCCCTCCACTATGATCAGATGGTTCCCAAACCCACTGTGCTGAGCCCCGATCCCTCCACTATGATCAGACGGTTCCCAAACATACTGGGCTGAGCCCGACCCTTCCTCTATGATCAGATGGTTCCCAAACCCACTGGGTTGAGCCCCGATCCCTCCACTATGATCTGATGGTTCCCAAACATACTGGGCTGAGCCCGATCCCTCCACTATGATCAGACGAATCCCAAACATACTGGGCTGAGCCCAATCCCTCCACTATGATCAGATGGTTCCCAAACCCACTGGGCTGAGCCCCGATCCCTCCACTATGCTCAGACGGTTCCCAAACATACTGGGCTGAGCCCCGATCCTTCCACTATAATCAGACGGTTCCCAAACCCACTTGGTTGAGCCCCAATCCCTTCACTATAATCAGACGGTTCCCAAACCACCTGGGCTGAGCCCCAATCCCTCCATTATGATCAGACGGTTCCCAAACCCACTGGGTTGAGCCCCAATCCCTCCAATATGATCAGACGGTTCCCAAACCCACTGGGGTTGAGCCCCAATCCCTCCAATATGATCAGATGTTTCCCAAATACCCTGGGCTGAGCCCGATCCCTCCACTATGATCAGATGGTTTCCAAACCCACTGGGTTGAGCCCCGATCCCTCCACTATGATCAGATGGTTCCCAAACATACTGGGCTGAGCCCCGATCCCTCCACTATGATCAGACGAATCCCAAACATACTGGGCTGAGCCCCGATCCTTCCACTATGATCAGACGGTTCCCAAACCCCCTGGGCTGAGCCCGATCCCTCCGATATGATCAGATGGTTCCCAAACCCACTGTGCTGAGCCCCGATCCCTCCGAAATGATCAGACGGTTCCCAAACCCACTGGGTTGAGCCCCGGTCCCTCCACTATGATCAGATGGTTCCCAAATCCCCTGGGCTGAGCCCGACCCTTCCACTATGATCAGATGGTTCCCAAACCCACTGGGTTGAGCCCCGATCCCTCCACTATGATCTGATGGTTCCCAAACATACAGGGCTGAGCCCGATCCCTCCACTATGATCAGACGAATCCCAAACATACTGGGCTGAGCACAATCCCTCCACTATGATCAGATGGTTCCCAAACCCACTGGGCTGAGCCCCGATCCCTCCACTATGATCAGACGGTTCCCAAACATACTGGGCTGAGCCCGACCCTTCCTCTATGATCAGATGGTTCCCAAACCCACTGGGTTGAGCCCCGATCCCTCCACTATGATCTGATGGTTCCCAAACATACTGGGCTGAGCCCGATCCCTCCACTATGATCAGACGAATCCCAAACATACTGGGCTGAGCCCAATCCCTCCACTATGATCAGATGGTTCCCAAACCCACTGGGCTGAGCCCCGATCCCTCCACTATGCTCAGACGGTTCCCAAACATACTGGGCTGAGCCCCGATCCTTCCACTATAATCAGACGGTTCCCAAACCCACTGGGTTGAGCCCCAATCCCTTCACTATAATCAGACGGTTCCCAAACCACCTGGGCTGAGCCCCAATCCCTCCATTATGATCAGACGGTTCCCAAACCCACTGGGTTGAGCCCTCAATCCCTCCAATATGATCAGACGGTTCCCAAACCCACTGGGGTTGAGCCCCAATCCCTCCAATATGATCAGACGGTTCCCTAACCCACTGGGCTGAGCTCCAATCCCTCCAATATGATCAGACGGTTCCCAAACCCACTGGGCTGAGCCCCGATCCCTCTAATATGATCAGACGGTTCCCAAATCCACTGGGTTGAGCCCCGATCCCTCCAATATGATAAGACGGTTCCCAACCCCCCTGGGCTGAGCCCGATCCCTCCACTATGATCAGATGGTTCCCAAACCCACTGGGTTGATCCCCGATCCCTCCACTATGATCAGACGGTTCCCAAACCCACTGGGCTGAGCCCCGAGCCCTCCACTATGATCAGACGGTTCCCAAATCCACTGGGTTGAGCCCCGGTCCCTCCACTATGATCAGATGGTTCCCAAATCCCCTGGGCTGAGCCCGATCCCTCCACTATAATCAGACGGTTCCCAAACCCACTGGGTTGAGCCCCGATCCCTCCAATATGATCAGACGGTTCCCAAACCCACTGGGCTGAGCCCCGAGCCCTCCACTATGGTCAGACAGTTCCCAAACCCACTGGGTTGAGTCCCAATCCCTCCAATATGATCAGACGGTTCCCAACCCCACTGGGTTGAGCCCCAATCCCTCCAATATGATCAGACGGTTCCCAAACCCACTGGGCTGAGCTCCAATCCCTCCAATATAATCAGACGGTTCCCAAACATACTGGGCTGAGCCCCGATCCCTCCACTGTGATCAGACGGTTCCCAAACCCACTGGTCTGAGCCCCGATCCCTCCAATATGATCAGACGGTTCCCAAACCCACTGGGCTGAGCCCCGATGCCTCCAATATGATCAGACGGTTCCCAAACCCACTGGGTTGAGCCCCGATCCCTCCACTATGATCAGATGGTTCCCAAATACCCTGGGCTGAGCCCGATCCCTCCACTATGATCAGATGGTTTCCAAACCCACTGGGTTGAGCCCCGATCCCTCCACTATGATCAGATGGTTCCCAAACATACTGGGCTGAGCCCCGATCCCTCCACTATGATCAGACGAATCCCAAACATACTGGGCTGAGCCCCGATTCTTCCACTATGATCAGACGGTTCCCAAACCCCCTGGGCTGAGCCCGATCCCTCCGATATGATCAGATGGTTCCCAAACCCACTGTGCTGAGCCCCGATCCCTCCGAAATGATCAGACGGTTCCCAAACCCACTGGGTTGAGCCCCGGTCCCTCTCCTATGATCAGATGGTTCCCAAATCCCCTGGGCTGAGCCCGACCCTTCCACCATGATCAGATGGTTCCCAAACCCACTGGGTTGAGCCCCGATCCCTCCACTATGATCTGATGGTTCCCAAACATACTGGGCTGAGCCCGATCCCTCCACTATGATCAGACGAATCCCAAACATACTGGGCTGAGCCCAATCCCTCCACTATGATCAGATGGTTCCCAAACCCACTGGGCTGAGCCCCGATCCCTCCACTATGATCAGACGGTTCCCAAACATACTGGGCTGAGCCCCGATCCTTCCACTATAATCAGACGGTTCCCAAACCCACTGGGTTGAGCCCCAATCCCTTCACTATAATCAGACGGTTCCCAAACCCACTGGGTTGAGCCCCAATCCCTCCAATATGATCAGACGGTTCCCAAACCCACTGGGCTGAGCCCCGAGCCCTCCACTATGATCAGACAGTTCCCAAACCCACTGGGTTGAGTCCCAATCCCTCCAATATGATCAGACGGTTCCCAACCCCACTGGGTTGAGCCCCAATCCCTCCAATATGATCAGACAGTTCCCAAACCCACTGGGCTGAGCTCCAATCCCTCCACTGTGATCAGACGGTTCCCAAACCCACTGGGTTGAGCCCG